>NC_068450.1:12577739-12585239 GCF_023373465.1 Oncorhynchus keta | reverse complement strand
GGGAGTACCAGGTAATAACATGGCTATATACAGGGAGTACCAGGTAATAACATGGCTATATACAGGGAGTAACAGGTAATAACATGGCTATATACAGGGAGTACCAGGTAATAACATGGCTATATACAGGGAGTACCAGGTAATAACATGGCTATATACAGGGAGTACCAGGTAATAACATGGTAATACCATGGCTAACATGGGTGTTTGGACCATGTTAATTCCTTAGTGATAAGGACACCGAGGAACTTAAAGCTCTCCACCCGCTCCACGAGCGCCCCATCTATGTGGCTCAAGTCATGCTAGACCCTCCATCTCCTTTAGTCCATGATCAGCTCCTTTGTCTTGTTGACGTTGAGGGAGGTGTGTGTGTGTGTGTGTATGTGTGTGTGTGTGTGTGTGTGTGTGTGTGTGTGTGTGTGTGTGTGTGTGTGTGTGTGTGTGTGTGTGTGTGTGTGTGTGTGTGTGTGTGTGTGTGTGTGTGTGTGTGTGTGTGAGTGTATGATGGCCTTCCAGGGACAGCGAGAAGGAGAGAGAGGGGAATACAGATACAAACAGACAGACGGACGGACGGACGGACGGACGGACGGACGGACGGACGGACGGACGGACGGACGGACGGACGGACGGACGGACGGACGGACGGACGGACGGACGGACGGACGGACGGACGGACGGAGACAGACAGACAGACAGACAGACAGATATATTTATAGATATATATATATATATATATATATAGAGAGAGAGAGAGAGATAGTGATATATATATATATATATATATATATATATATATATATATATATATATATATATATATATATATAGAGAGAGAGAGAGAGAGAGAGAGAGAGAGATAGAGATATATATATATAGAGAGAGAGAGAGAGAGATTTTTAAAGAGATATATACAGTGGGGCAAAAAAGTATTTAGTCAGCCACCAATTGTGCAAGTTCTCCCACTTAAAAAGATGAGAGAGGCCTGTAATTTTCATCATAGGTACACTTCAACTATAACAGACAAAATGAGAAAAACAAATCCAGAAAATCACATTGTAGGATTTTTCATGAATTTATTTGCAAATTATGGTGTCAATTAGGGTGTTCAGGGTGAATATGTGGTCTGTCGTATGATATTCTGGTAAAAAGCCAATTTCCCATTTGCTCAGTATATTGTTTTCACTGAGGAAATGTACCAGTCTGCTGTTAATGATGCAGAGGATTTTCCCAAGGTTGCTGTCGACGCATATTCCACGGTAGTTATTGGGGTCAAATTTGTCTCCACTTTTGTGGATTGGGGTGATCAGTCCTTGGTTCCAAATATTGGGAAAGATGCCAGAGCTAAGGATGATGTTAAAGAGTTTTAGTATAGCCAATTGGAATTTGTTGTCTGTGTATTTTATCATTTCATTGAGGATACAATCAACACCACAGGCCTTTTTGGGTTGGAGGGTTTGCATTTTGTCCTGTCGTTCATACAAGGTAATTGGAGAATCCAGTGGGTTCTGGTAGTCTTTAAAGACTACTGTTTGCTGTTTGTTCTTTGTTATAGAGCCAACAAGATTAGAGAAGTGGTTTATCCATACATCTCCATTTTGGATAGATCATTCTTTATGTTGTTATTTGAATGACTTAAATGTAAATGTAAATGTTTAGTGTTTTCCAATTTTCCAAGATGTGGTTAGATTCTACGGATTCTTCAATTACATTGAGCTGATTTCTGATGTGCTGTTCCTTCTTCATCCGTAGTGTATTTCTGTATTGTTTTAGGGATTCACCATAGTGAAGTCGTAGACAGATCTTCAGGTTTTCTGGGTCTCTATGTTTTTGGTTGGACAGGTTTTCTGCATTTCTTTCTCAGGTTTTTGCATTCTTCATCTAACCATTTGTCATTGTAGTTCATTTTCTTCGGTTTTCTATTTGAGATTTTATGATTTAATTGGGAAGCTGAGAGGTCAAATATACTGTTAAGATTTTCTACTGCCAAGTTTTCACCTTCACTATTACAGTGGAACGTTTTATCCAGGAAATTGTCTAAAAATGTTGTTTTTTTGGTAGGTTTTTAGGGTTTTTTTTTTGGTAGGTTTCCAAACTGCATTCCTTCCATCTATAGCATTTCTTAATTTTACTCAGTTCCTTTGGCTTTGATGACTTATGACTGAATATTTCTCTGTTCAGGTAGACTGTGATTTTGCTGTGAACTGATAGGGGTGCCAGTGGGCCAATTTTTGTTGGTTATGTTGTCAAAGTGGTGCCTAGGAGGGCATATGGGGAGGGAACGCTTTCACCTTCAGGCAGGTGATTGTCCCCCTGTGTTCTGAGGGTGTCAGGTTCTTGTCCGGTTCTGGAATTTAGGTCGCCACAGACTAGTACATGTCCCTTGGCCTGGAAATGATTCATTTCCCCCTCCAGGATGGAGAAGCTGTCTTCATTAAAGTATGGGGATTCTAGTGGGGGGATTCTAGTGGGGGGATATAGGGGGGGATATAGGTAGCAAACATAGCAAACATGTTAAGATCATATATTTTTGAATTTCTAGGGAAAGGTAAAATGTTCCTGTTTTGATTAATTTAATGGAGTGAGTTAGGTCTGCTCTTTACTAAATTAGAACACCCCCTGAGTCTCTTCCCTGTTTCACACCTGGTAGTTTGGTGGATGGGACTACCAGCTCTCTGTAACCTAGCGGGCAACCAGTGGGTCCCTGAGCAAGAGGACAAGTATATTAGACTGTCTACTTTGAGAAACAGGCGCCTCACAAGTCCTCAACTGGCAGCTTCATTAAATAGTAACCACATAACACCAGTCTAAACGTCAACAGTGAAGAGGTGACTCTGGGATGCTGGCCTTCTAGGCAGAGTTCCTCTGTCCAGTCTCAACGTCAACAGTGAAGAGGTGACTGGGATGCTGGCCATCTAGGCAGAGTTGCAAAGAAAAAGTAATATCTCAGACTGGCCAATAAAAATAAAAGATGGGCAAAAGAACACAAACACTGGACAGAGGAAGATTGGAAAAAAGTGTTATGGACAGACAAATCTAAGTTTGAGGAGTTCGGATCACAAAGAAGAACATTCATGGGACACATAAAAAATGAAAAGATGGTGGATGAGTGCTTGACGCCATCTGTCAAGCATGGTGGACTTAATGTGATGGTCTGGGGGTGCTTTGGTGGTGGTAAAGTGGGATATTTGTACAGGGACAGAAGAAGGAAGGCTATCACTCCATTTTGCAACGCCATGCCATACCCTGTGGTCGGCGCTTAATTGGAGCCAATTTCCTCCTACAACAGGACAATGACCCAAAGCACAGCTCCAAACTTTGCAATAACTATTTAGGGAAGAAGCAGTCAGCTTGTATTCTGTCTATAATGGAGTGGCCAGAACAGTCACCGGATCTCAACCCTATTGAGCTGTTGTGGGAGCAGCTTGACAGCTAGTACGTATGAATTGCCCATCCAGCCATTCCAACTTGTGGGAGGTGCTTCAGGAAGCATGGGGTGAAATCTCTTCAGATTACCTCAACAAATTGATAACTAGAATGCCAAAGTTCTGCAAGGCTGTAAGAACAGTCAGTTAAAGTCAGTTAAGAACAGATTCTTATTTTTAATGATGGCCTAGGAACAGTGGGTTAACTGCCTTGTTCAGGGGCAAAACGACACATTTTTACCATGTCAGCTCGGGGATTCAATCTGGCAACCTTTTGGTTACTAGTCCAATGCTCTAACCACTAGGGTACTTGCCACCCCGGCAGGTACTAATGAATGAACTGATACATGATTCATTTGATAATTAATTGATAAAAAGCAGTCATCACATTAATGATAGTCACGTCACGACTCCGTTTCATTTGCTTTCATTTAAGAAACGTTTTCCAACAGAATCAGCAATATGAATACACCCCTGATTACGCATAAACACAGCTCACTTTCATAGCAGCCACGTTATATTCCTTCTCCCCTCTATGCACTCTCTTCCTCTCATCTTTTCCCTTCGTTTGTGGACTTCAATGAACAACACATCAGCAGTATGTGACCAGATGTAAAAATATTTCCAAGCCAAACCATGTCATAACCGTTACAGACAGCCTATATTGTTGTCCCCATATTAGCTAAAGACATGTCCTAGACAACATAGCTAATAGAACTAATATGTTAGTAAACCCGCTACAATCGTGCAGTAACGTTACAGTGTTTAGTCAGTAAGCAGTTTCACTGGAGGGCCCCAGGTGGCAAAACCTTATCAATAATATAGTCTAGATATACATAGCCTATAAATTTATATAGCCTATAAATACCGTCTCCTATGACCGAAAAGAGATTCTGGATATCAGCACAGCAATTACTCACCTTGCATTGGACGAATAACTTTTCTTTAATGAGTCGGACCGGAAGGATATACTAAAAACACACGAACAGGCCTTCATCCCCGTCATTCGCTAGAGAAAGAAACTGAGATTTTGCGGAAAGAGATCGGGGTGCCTTGTGAAGGTCAGGCGACGAGTGGCTAATCTGCCTTTGCAATCCGTACTGTTAGCTAACGTTCAATCACTGGAAAATAAATGGGACGAACTGAAAGCAGGTATATCCTACCAACAGGACATTAAAAACTGTAATATCTTGTGTTTCACCGAGTCGTGGCTGAACGACGATGTTAATAACATACAGCTGGCAGGTTATACACTCTATCAGCAGGACAGAACAGCAGACTCTGGTAAGACACAGGCGTGGGCCTATGCATATTTGTAAACAACAGCTGGTGCACGATATCTAAATAAGTCTCAAGGTTTTTCTCACCTGAGGTAGAGTATCTCATGAAAAGCTGTAGACCAGACTATCTACTGAGAGAGTTTTCATCTGTATTTTTCGAAGCTTTCTACATACCACCACAGACTGATGACGGCACTAAAACCGCACACTGAGCTGTATATCGCCATAAGCAAACAGGAAAACGCTCATCCAGAGGCAGTGCTGTGAGTGGCAGGGGACTTTAATGCATGTTAAATGTACAACCAGAGTGAAAAAAACTCAAGACCACCTTTCCTCCACACACAGAGACACATACAAAGCTCTCCGACGCAAACTACCACAGACTACAAAGTGAAGCAGAGCCGAGAGCTGCCCAGTGACACAAGCATACCGGACAAGCTACATAACTTCTATGCTCGCGTTGAGGCAAGTAACACTGAAACATGCATGAGTGCATCAGCTGTTTTGGATGACTGTGTGATCCCGCTCTCAGCAGCCGATGTTAGTAAGACCTTAAAACAGTTCAACATTCACAAGGCTGCAGGGCCAAACGGATTACCATGACGTGTACTCCAAGAATGCGCTGACCAACTGGCAAGTGTCTTCACTGACATTTTCAACCTCTCCTGTCTGAGTCTGTAATACCAACATATTTCAAGCAGACCACCATAGTCCCTGTGCCCAATAACACTAAGGTAACCTGCCTAAATGACTACCGACCTGTAGCACTCACTTCTGTAGCCATTAAATACTTTGAAAGACTGGTCATGGCTCACATCAACACCATTATCCCAGAAACCCTAAACCCACTCCAATTTGCATACAACCCCAACAGATCCACAGATGATGCAGCCTCTATTGCACTCCACACTGCCCTTTCCCACCTGGACAAAAGGAACACCTATGTGAGAATGCTCTTTATTGACTACAGCTCAGCGTTCAACACCATATTGCCGTCAAAGCTTACCGAGCATCAAGTCTATGTCCAAGAAGCTTCTAAACAGCTTCTACCCCCAAGCCATAAGACTCCTGAACATTTAATCAAATGGCTACCCAGACTATTTGCATTGTCCCCCCTCTCTTCTACACTGCTGCTACTCTCTGTTATGATCTATGCATAGTCACTTTAATAATTCTACCTACATGTACATATTACCTCAATTACCTCGACACCGGTGCCCCCGCACATTGACTCTGTACCGGTGCCCCCGCACATTGACTCTGTACCGGTACCCCCGCACATTGACTCTGTACCGGTGCCCCCGCACATTGACTCTGTACCGGTGCCCCCGCACATTGACTCTGTACCGGTACCCCCGCACATTGACTTTGTACCGGTACCCCCGCACATTGACTCTGTACCGGTGCCCCCGCACATTGACTCTGTACCGGTACCCCCGCACATTGACTCTGTACCGGTACCCCCGCACATTGACTCTGTACCGGTACCCCCGCACATTGACTCTGTACCGGTGCCCCCGCACATTGACTCTGTACCGGTACCCCCGCACATTGACTCTGTACCGGTGCCCCGCACATTGACTCTGTACCGGTGCCCCCGCACATTGACTCTGTACCGGTACCCCCGCACATTGACTCTGTACCGGTGCCCCCGCACATTGACTCTGTACCGGTGCCCCCGCACATTGACTCTGTACCGGTGCCCCCGCACATTGACTCTGTACCGGTTCACCCCGCTATTGTTATTACTGCTGCTTTTTAATTATTTGTTATTCTTATCTCTTACTTTTTTTTAGGTATTTTCTTAAAACTGCATTGTTGGTTAAGGGCTTGTAAGGAAGCATTTGACTGTTGTATTTGGCGCACGTGACAAATACAATTTGATTTGAAATGCATAACCTGTATATTTTTGTACATACACACAATAGATATACTATTAGCACCAGGGGGAACCACACCGTGGGAGCCATGGCAACATGAACCATAATAAAGCCAGTGTATATTCCTCCTACTCCCTGAACAGTTACATATACAAGCTAGCTCACATTGTCTTTTCTAAACCCAGAATTAATACACCAGAATATTGAATTAATAAACCAGAATAATGAATTAATAAACTAGAATGAACATATTGAATGGGATTAAGCCGGGGACCATAGATAGTGAATGTGTGAGTGAGTGACCCATTTTTAGGTTGAGGGAAGGAAGGAGGGAGGAGGGCACTCAAACGCATCCCATTTAGCAGCACCATGTCATGTCTTTATCGGACCAATGGCAGGCTTTGTCTGCCTCTCAAACGGCACCCTATTCCCTACATAGTGCTCTAATTTTGACCAGCGCCCATAGGTTTTCCATAGGGCTGTGGTCAAAAGTAGTGCACTATGTAGGGCATAGGGTGCCACTTGGGCAGCAACTTCCACTATGCTCCTTAAGAACAGCTTGGTCCTAGGGAACCAGGTGATAGTAGGGTGGTGGTACAGAGTCACTATTACTGGCTGACTGGCTGACTGACTGATTAACTGGTTGACTGGCTGGCAAGACTGACTGACTAACTGGTTGGCTGACTGGTTGGCTGGTTGGCTGACTGACTGACTGGCTGGCTGGCTGGCTGGCTGGCTGGCTGACTTACTAACTGACTGGGTGGCTGACTGGCTGGATGACTGACTGACTGGTTGGCTGACTGACTGACTGGTTGGCTGACTGACTGGCTGGTTGGTTGACTGGCTGACTTACTAACTGGCTTACAGAGAAGGAGAGAGACATACTCTGAGACATCTGTTTACAACAGAGAAGGAGAG
>NC_068450.1:12450239-12575239 GCF_023373465.1 Oncorhynchus keta | reverse complement strand
AAATGATTGGCTCCCATCTTCTCTTTTCCAACTGTGGACAGACCGGGAGGCAGTGGGTTGAGAAAAGTGACAATATGAAAAAGAGACTTAATGACAGTGCAACCTGTTTGATACTAAGATCCCGAGACATCTCAGAATGTCATTTATTTTAGGATCCGTCAGTCATCAAAGCTTCATATCGTACCTATAGTTACTGCTTCACTGTGAAGTGGAAGGGTTTGCTTAAAGATGATGTTGTTGTTGTTTGCTGTCCATCAACGGAAAAACAAGTGTTGACCAGGACACTGGTAGGTTTGTCTTGAGGGTAGTCTGTAAGGCCTGAGTTCTCTGAGCCTTTAGTTAACATCGATATAAGAGATATTTTCACACAAGGTCAGCCAGATAGTGTCAGGGAGAGTGTACCGTTGAAGTCCGAAGTTTACATACACTTAGGCTGGAGTCATTAAAACTAGTTTTTCAATCACTCCACAAATGTTGGAAAGTACTTTTTCCAACAATTGTAAACAGACAGATTATTTCACTTATAATTCACTGTATCACAATTCCAGTGGGTCAGAAGTTTACATACACTATGTTGACTGTGCCTTAACACAGCTTGGAAAATTCCAGAACATGATGTCATGGCTTTAGAAGCTTCTGATAGGATAATTGACATCATTTGCGTCACATGGAGGTGTACCTCAGCCTACATTCAAGGCCTACCTTCAAACTCAGTGCCTATTTGCTTGACATCATGGGAAAATCAAAAGAAATCAGCCAAGACCTCAGACATTTTTTTGTAGACCTCCACAAGTCTGGTTCATCCTCAGGAGCAATTTCAAAACGCCTGAAAGTACCACGTTCATCTGTACAAACAATAGTACACAAGTATAAACACCATGGGACCATGCAGCCGTCATACCGCTCAGGAAGAAGACGTGTTCTGTCTCCTAGAGATGAATGTATTTTGGTGCGAAAAGTGCAAATCAATCCCAGAACAACAGCAAAGGACCTTGTGAAGATGCTGGAGGAAACAGGTACAAAAGCTTCTATATCCACAGTAAAACAAGTCCTATATCGACATAACCTGAAAGGCTGCTCAGAAAGGAAGAAGCTACTGCTCCAAAACTGCCATAAAAAAAGCCAGACTACGGTTTGCAACTGCACATGGGGACAAAGATCATACTTTTTGAAGAAATGTCCTCTGGTCTGATGAAACAAAAATAGAACTGTTTGGCAATGATGACCATCGTTATGTTCAGAGGAAAAAGGGGGAGGCTTGCAAGTCCGAAGAACAACATCCCAAACGTGAAGCACGGGGGGTGGCAGCATCATGTTGTGGGGGTGCTTTGCTGAAGGAGGGACTGGTGCATTTCACAAAATAGATGGCTTCATGAGGAGGAAAATGATGTGCATATATTGAAGCAACATCCCAAGACATCAGTCAGGAAGTTAAAGCTTGGTCGCAAATGGGTCTTCCATATGGACAAAGACACCAAGCATACTTCCAAAGTTGTGGCAAAATGGCCTAAGGACAACAAAGTCAAGGTATTGGAGTGGCCATCACAAAGCCCTGACCTCAATCCTATAGAAAATGTGTGGGCAGAACTGAAAAAGCATGTGCGAGCAAGGAGGCCTACAAACCTGACTCAGTTACACCAGCTCTGTCAGGAGGAATGGGCCAAAATTCACCCAACTTATTGTGGGAAGCTTGTGGAAGGCTACCCAAAACGTTTGACCCAAGTTAATACATTTAAAGGCAATGTTACCAAATACTAATTGAGTGTGTGTAAACTTCTGACCCAATGGGAATGTGATGAAAGAAATAAAAGCTGAAATAAATAATTTTCTCTACTATTATTCTGACATTTCACATTCTTAAAATAAAGTGATGATCCTAACTGACCTAAGACAGGGACTTTTTACTAGGTTTAAATGTCTGAAATTGTGAAAAAAATGAGTTTAAATGTATTTGGCTAACATGTATGTAATCTTCAACTGTAGTTCCTACTCCTGTTCCTGACCAAACCTCAAACCAACGCATGAAGAATGTTATACAACCAACCTCTGCTTAAGCTGCTATGACAATCTAGCTACATATACATGAACATAATTCATACAAACACACACCCACACATACACACACACACACACACACACACACACACACACACACACACACACACACACACACACACACACATACACACACACACACACACACATACACACAAACACTCAATCCCCCCACACACAACCAATACATAAGCCACTACTATTCATTTCATCACGTCATTCCATCTCTTGACATGACTAGAGCCTCTAAACAGGAGCCAGGCAGCAGCTTCACCAGGAGCCTCTAAACAGGAGCCTGGCAGCAGCTTCACCAAGAGCCTCTAAACAGGAGCCTGGCAGCAGCTTCACCAAGAGCCTCTAAACAGGAGCCTGGCAGCAGCTTCACCAGGAGCCTCTAAACATGAACCTGGCAGCAGCTTCACCAAGAGCCTCTAAGAAGGAGCCTGGCAGCAGCTTCACCAAAAGCCTCTAAGAAGGAGCCTGGCAGCAGCTTCACCAGGAGCCTCTAAACATGAACCTGGCAGCAGCTTCACGAAGAGCCTCTAAACATGAACCTGGCAGCAGCTTCACCAAGAGCCTCTAAACATGAACCTGGCAGAAGCTTCACCAGGAAGCTTGGAGGAGACAACCCAGAATCCACGAGTAGCAGTGTGTTGGTAAAATCACTGGTGAAGGCAAGCCCCCCCCCCCCCATATCTTCCAGATCTGCCAGTCAACCAGTCTCTTCCAGATCTGCCAGTCTGCATAGAGCAGCTAGATCTGCCAGTCAGCCATGATCTTCTAGATCTGCCAGTCAACCAGAGTCTACCAGATCTGCCAGTCAACCAGAATCTTCCAGATCTGCTAGTCAACCTGAATCTTCCAGATCCGCCAGCCAGCCAGGATCTACCGGAGCCTACTACCTACCTGAGCTTCATCTCAGTACTGGGCTTTCTCTCAGTTCGGGGCTGCCCCTCAGTCCCGAGCTGCCCCTCAGTCCCGAGCTGCCCCTCAGTCCCGAGCTGCCCCTCAGTCCCGAGCTGTCCCTCAGTCCCGAGCTGCCCCTCAGTTCCGAGCTGCCCCTCAGCCACGAGCTGTCCCTCAGTCCCGAGCTGTCCCTCAGTCCCGAGCTGTCCCTCAGTCCCGAGCTGTCCCTCAGTCCCGAGCTGCCCCTCAGTCATGAGCTGCTCCTCAGTTCAGTGGGGTTCTGGGTGAGGACTATTAGGCCATGGTCGGCGGCGAGGGTGGATTATCCCAGGACGCGAAGGGGAGGAACTAGGACATTTATGGAGTGGGGTCCACGTCCCGAGCCGGAACCGCCACCATGGACAGACGCCCACCCGGACCCTCCCTATGGTTTTGAGGTGCGTCCGGGAGTCCGCACCTTAGGGGGGTT
The DNA here is from genome assembly GCF_023373465.1 of Oncorhynchus keta. NCBI lineage: Eukaryota > Metazoa > Chordata > Actinopteri > Salmoniformes > Salmonidae > Oncorhynchus > Oncorhynchus keta. The sequence goes on along the minus strand of NC_068450.1, from coordinate 12,571,809 downwards.
CTGTCACGCCTTGGTCTTAGTATTTTGTGTTTTCTTTAATTATTTGATCAGGCCAGGGTGTGACATGGGTTTATGTTATATTGTATGTTCGTATTGGGGTTTGTAGTATTTGGGATCGCGGCTGATTAGGGGTGTTGTATAGGCATGGATGCCTGAGGCGGTTCTCAATCAGAGTCAGGTGATTCTCGTTGTCTCTGATTGGGAACCGTATTTAGTTAGCCTGGTTTCGCTTTGTATTTCGTGGGTGATTGTTCCTATCTCTGTGTAGTGTTCACCAGATAGGCTGTAATAGGTTTCGCGTTCCGTTTGTTGTTTTTGTATTTTGTATATTACGTTATTTTCATGTATCGTCATTTCATTCATTAAAGAACATGAGTAACAACCACGCTGCATTTCGGTCCGACTCTCTTTCGACAAACGAAGAACGACGTTACAACACCAGGTAAATATAGTCTCTTATGGTCAATCTTCCAATGATATGCCTACAAACACGCCACAATGCTGCAGACACCTTGGGGAAACGACAGAAAGGGTAGGCTCATTCCTGGCCCATTCACAGCCATATAAGGAGACATTGGAACACAGCGCCTTCAGAATCTGGGGCATTTCCTGTATGAAACTTCATCTTGGTTTCACCTGTAGCATTAGTTCTGGGGCACTCACAGATAATATCTTTGCAGTTTTGGAAACGTCAGAGTTTTGTCTTTCCAAGACTGTCAATTCCATGCATAGTCGAGCATCTTTTCGTGACAAAATATTGCGCTTAAAACGGGCACGTCTTTTTATCCAATAATGACATAGCGCCCCCATAGGTTGAAGAGGTTAACATGTGAATGTAACTACACTCATTAGTAAAGACAGCAAAAATGTACCCTTAACATGTGAATGTAACTACGCTCATTAGTAAAGACAGCAAAAATGTACCATTAACATGTGAATGTAACTACGCTCATTAGTAAAGACAGCAAAAATGTACCATTAACATGTGAATGTAACTACGCTCATTAGTAAAGACAGCAAAAATGTACCATTAACATGTGAATGTAACCACGCTCATTAGTAAAGACAGCAAAAATGTACCCTTAACATGTGAATGTAACTTCGCTCATTAGTAAAGACAGCAAAAATGTACCATTATCATGTGAATGTAACTACGCTCATTAGTAAAGACAGCAAAAATGTACCATTATCATGTGAATGTAACTACGCTCATTAATAAAGACAGCAAAAATGTACCATTAACATGTGAATGTAACTACGCTCATTAGTAAAGACAGCAAAAATGTACCATTATCATGTGAATGTAACTACGCTCATTAGTAAAGACAGCAAAAATGTACCATTAACATGTGAATGTAACTACGCTCATTAGTAAAGACAGCAAAAATGTACCATTAACATGTGAATGTAACTACGCTCATTAGTAAAGACAGCAAAAATGTACCATTAACATGTGAATGTAACCACGCTCATTAGTAAAGACAGCAAAAATGTACCCTTAACATGTGAATGTAACTTCGCTCATTAGTAAAGACAGCAAAAATGTACCATTATCATGTGAATGTAACTACGCTCATTAGTAAAGACAGCAAAAATGTACCATTATCATGTGAATGTAACTACGCTCATTAATAAAGACAGCAAAAATGTACCATTAACATGTGAATGTAACTACGCTCATTAGTAAAGACAGCAAAAATGTACCATTATCATGTGAATGTAACTACGCTCATTAGTAAAGACAGCAAAAATGTACCATTAACATGTGAATGTAACTACGCTCATTAGTAAAGACAGCAAAAATGTACCATTAACATGTGAATGTAACTACGCTCATTAGTAAAGACAGCAAAAATGTACCATTAACATGTGAATGTAACTACGCTCATTAGTAAAGACAGCAAAAATGTACCATTAACATGTGAATGTAACCACGCTCATTAGTAAAGACAGCAAAAATGTACCATTATCATGTGAATGTAACTACGCTCATTAGTAAAGACAGCAAAAATGTACCATTAACATGTGAATGTAACTTCGCTCATTAGTAAAGACAGCAAAAAATAAGCTGTGTATGTATGGTACATGTTCTTTGTGTGTTTTTCGAAATAAAAAATGAGTGTAAACAAATATATAATAATTATTAAGGGAGGCCAAATGCTCAATGGCTTTCCTCGCATTCAATGTTACAATGTCATACTCTTTTTGACCAGACAGCATCAGATAGATGGGCTACACATACTGAGACAGAGGGGCGCTGTTTCGCTCGCTAGGATGCTTTCTCCTGTGACATACATTCAGCCTCATGCGAATTGAAGGAAAATTATGAAACACATAGCGACAACTTTTGGGGAAAGACTAGCTTCCCAATAGACTAGCTTCCCAATAGACTAGCTTCCCAATAGACTAGCCTCCCAATAGACTAGCTTCCCAATCATACACTCCATTGTACAAGAGTCTGACTCCACCACTATATAATGCTGTGAGACACACTATAAACATCTTGTTTTCTGCCAGGATTCCAATCAGTGGGCATGGTAAAGGTGATGACAGGACCCAGTAAGATTCAATAAACATGCAGTGAAGAAGTTATCCTCTCTCTCTCTCTCTCTCTCTCTCTCTCTCCCTCTCTCTCTCTCTCTCTCTCTCTCTCTCTCTCTCTCTCTCTCTCTCTCTCTCTCTCTCTCTCTCTCTCTCTCTCTCTCTCTCCTGCTCTCTCTCTCTCTCTCTCTCTCTGCTCTCTCTCTCTCTCTCTCTCTCTCTCTCTCTCTCTCTCTCTCTCTCTCTCTGCTCTCTCTCTCTCTCTCTACCTCTCTCTCTCTCTCTCTCTCTCTCTCTCTCTCTCTCTCTCTCTCTCTCTCTCTCTCTCTCTCTCTCTCTCTCTCTCCTGCTCTTATTTCATAAAAACTCTTTAACTACAAGCCTTTATATTGCTGTGTCTGTCACAATATTTCTGGCAATGAGTGATGTCATCATAACTGTCTGACTTAAAAACGAACGTGGGCCCTTTTCTCTGAATATGCATAATGTTGTCATCATGACTGGTGCATGGGAGAGAAAAAACAACCCAAAGAGCAAGCAACTGGGAAAAGACCCGTTTAGGCCACGGGACGGGAATACGAATGGGGAAGGGGACAGGGAGAATGGAGAAGGGGACAGGGGGAGAATGAACATTAGTAGCATGCCTAATCCATTACATTATACTAAAAGCACACACCGTCAAATCGAAATAGACACAGTACAATATGGTGTCAAAGTTACATGCAAAGGATCATAAAGGAAGGAAATGCATATTGGGAGACAGAACATAAATTAAAACATGTAAGAGGCGTCCAACATCAAAAGCTTCTATGCAATAATGTGGCTAATTGCTCCTTTGCGCTATAGGCTATATTCAAAGGTAAGAATGAGCGGGAATAGGAAGGGGAATTTCTTACAAATGTCTTGGTTTTAGGGGAAACAATTATTCACCGAATCACCATGACAACTCCTTGTCTGTATGTTCTATATCCTCTCCTCTCATCCTCTCTCCCCATTGCAATTCAGCTCTCTAAGTTATTTCTTCCTTCATCCCCTAGAAGACTACAATGAAACCATTTTACTCCGCTGCTAAACGTCCGGGAAAATAAAGAAAAACGCAAAGAGAAAACATTCAGGGAAACCAGCCGGTTTGAATGTTAAAAGATGCCAATTTTATAACCCTACAACTCCATGACAGAAACGATTTCTCACAGTAAAATAGGTCGTTTTGATTTTCGATATTTCTTCGTCACAAAAAATAAACCATGAAAATGCATGATTTGAGTAGCCTATAACACGAAACGAGCAGAACACTAGAGCAAAGCGGCATCGTTTTATTGTGCATATGGAGACGTAGACAGGTGGACTCACATAATCATTTACTAAAAACACTGGAAGGTATTATCAACTATGTAATGACTGTGTAACAACCATTTTTTAAACTCAATAAAACACTAGCAATGAACAGTAGCCTAGGATAGTAACAACAACATCATAACATCCGTGAGTATTATCGTTGATATAGCATGATTAAAAGGCCCACCGGTAATTATAATACATAAACGTCTCGAAAACAAATAGGGGTATATTTTACGCATGACTTGAATTTGATCGATACAACAACAGCCCAAAAATCTATGAATCCAGTCAGAACTTCTGGACCATCATATTGGGCAGCTGAAATCGGATACAGCAGGTCTGGACACGCGCCCATTTCAACCAGAGATTCACTTGCAGTAGCGTTATGCCATTACCAAGAGAAAAACTCCTCTCTCCTCTGGCACCCACATTTATGGCCTTATAATTTAGTGAAGGTTTTGTTATGTGAACATTCAGTAGCCACAGGAGCTTCGCTCGGACTAGCGCATAGAATTCTCAATCACAACCGATGGTCAAGCACCCCAGTAACGCAGGGCACGGAGAGGCCAGCGACAGGAAGACCATATCTCAAGTAACAAGTACTCAATTTCACCATCACTAACCGACATACCAGAGATATTCAACCATGTGATTTCGTTCCCTGCACAATAATAAAGGATCCCAATGCATGAGACCAGACTGCCCAACACAAACAGACATTTAACTTTGAGCTCAAATTACACTTAGCTTTCTCTCTATCTTTCTCTCTGTCCTCGACACTCAAATTAAAAGGCACGCGCATCACCGGACACCATGTCCAGTTTCAGCACCGGCTGAATAGAAAACATCAGTGTCTCACTGCAAAGTAAAATATTCCATGCATATAATCAAATAGGCTACTGAGATGCATTTTATAGCTACATTAGCAGTAATTTTAGCCAAATTTCACCATGAAAATGTTCTAAGAAAAACAGAATACTAGCTCTTAATATTCAAGTGTTGCCTGTGACTCACCTGCCTTGGAGAGATGCAAATTCCCCCATTCCATTCCCGGTAATTTCTTCAGAAAAAATATGGAGACAATATTTCTGTGCACTTTACTTTCAGTTGTAAATAGTCCTTGCAGATATCCTTATAGTGTATTACTTGGATTAGTTTCAGAATTACATTTCCCAACGTAAAGATTTTTCAGCAGTTTCAGTCCGTTCATATTTTCATATTTTTTTCCTCCGTTTTCTCCTCGGCGAGACTCCTCGGTCAGCGCTGTACGTTTTGACGATCTTCCCTTGCCTCTTCTTGAGGTCGCTCCACCACACACACGAGCTCTACCAGAGCGCGCTGCGCGGTCCCGGCTCAATATTCGGGAAAGCCAATAGATGTGAGAGTTACTAAGTAACCAACTTCACACGCATCCTACATGAAAAAGAGAGGAGCACGCGGATTTTTGCAAATTTCTTTTCCGAAAATAAGAAATGATCTCACTGCTGTACAGTGAGATGTTGACTCTTTGTTTATGCTTATGATGAAAATGCTGATCCAAGTCACGTGGGGTTGGCAGTGGCACAGGGCTTGTGTGGCATCACATGCGTCACACATTCTCAATGGGTTCAAAATTATTCTTAAAATAATGTTACTCTTCCCTTTCTGCCTGTATGGATGCACACAGGAGTATTTACCTTGAGCTCAATTCAGTTGACTATAGTTAATGGCACTGCCTCATATCTGAATGTTTCTGATCAGTCTGTTTGTGCAGAAGTGATACTTGAATAATCTGCAATAGTCACAAGGCAGCAAGACAGAAGCTTCAGCAGGGTGGCCTAGTGGTTAGAGCTTTGGACTAGTAACCGAAAGGTTTCATGTTCAAATCCCCGAGCTGTCGTTCTGCCCCTGGACAGGTAGTTTACCCACTGTTCCTGTCATTGAAAATAAGAATTTGTTCTTAACTGACTTGCCTATTTAAATAAAGGTTAAAAAATATTTTTAAAATGTTTGGATTTCAATATTTATTGTTTGAACTCCTTCAGGGAGATCATTTGGAATGTCAGGCAGAGAGTTAGTTGGCTCATTACAGTCGAGGCGGAAATGCATCACCATGGCCGATGGCACTCGCTCTATGGCATTTGATTGGATGGGATGTGTCTTTCAAGTCACTTGTGTGCAAAGATAGAAGCATAGAATAGCTGTATACAGCTACCCATCAGTCCCGGGAGGATTGTAGAGGTGCAATGTCAACATACTGTAAGAAATATAGAAATATTCCACCATCAGTGGGCAAGGTGCTGGTGGCTATTACTGTGTTTCTTATACCTATCCCACCCGTTAAGATTAACATGAAGTCCCTTGGGGTGAGTAGAGGCTATGTCTTTTTTGGGAGGGATACATTCCAACTAGCCTATCAGTGGGCATGGGAAAGGTGATGACAGGACCCAGTAAGATGCCATAAACAGGCAGTTCTCTCTCTCTCTCTCTCAATTAAATTCAATTAAATTCAAGGGGCTTTATTGGCATGGGAAACGTGTTAACATTGCCAAAGCAAGTGAGGTAGATAATATACAAAAGTGAAAGAAGCAATAAAAATGTACAGTACACATTACACATGCAGAAGTTTCAAAACAATAAAGACATTACAATTCTCTTTTTGCCCCTCTCTCTCTCTCTCTCTCTCTCTCTCTCTCTCTCTCTCTCTCTCTCTCTCTCTCTCTCTCTCTCCCCCTCTCCCCCCTCTCTCTCCCTCTCTCTCTCTCTCCCCCCTCTCTCTCCCCCCATCTCTCTCTCTCTCTCTCCTTTCTCTCTCCCTCTCTCTCTCTCTCTCTCTCTCTCTCTCTCTCTCTCTCTCTCTCTCTCTCTCTCTCTCTCTCTCTCTCCTCTCTCTCTCTCTCTCTCTCTCTCTCTCTCTCTCTCTCTCTCTCTCTCTCTCTCTCTCTCTCTCTCTCTCTCTCTCTCCCTTTCTCTCTCGCTCTCTCTCTCTCTCTCTCTCCTTTTCTCTCTCGCTCTCTCTCTCTCTCTCTCTCTCTCTCTCTCTCTCTCTCTCTCTCTCTCTCTCTCTCTCTCCTTTCTCTCTCTCTCTCTCTCTCTCTCTCTCTCTCTCTCTCTCTCCTCTCTCTCTCTCTCTCTCTCTCTCTCTCTCTCCCTCTCTCTCTCTCTCTCTCTCTCTCTCTCTCTCTCTCTCTCTCTCTCTCTCTCTCTCTCTCTCTCCCCCTCTCCCTCTCTCCCCCTCTCTATCTCCCCCTCTCTCTCTCTCTCTCTCTCTCTCTCTCTCTCTCTCTCTCTCTCTCTCTCTCTCTCTCTCTCTCTCTCTCTCTCTCTCTCTCTCTCTCTCTCCCCCTCTCCCCCTCTCTCTCCCCCTCTCTATCCCCCCTCTCTCTCTTTCTCTCCCCCTCTCTCTCTCTCTCTCTCTCTCTCTCTCTCTCTCTCTCTCTCTCTCTCTCTCCCCCTCTCCCCCTCTCTCTCCCCCTCTCTATCTCCCCCCTCTCTCTCTTTCTCTCCCCCTCTCTCTCTTTCTCTCCCTCTCTCTCTCTCTCTCTCTCTCTCTCCCCCTCTCCCCCTCTCTCTCCCCCTCTCTATCCCCCCCTCTCTCTCTTTCTCAGATCCTGCAGGTGTTTGGTTCCAGAGGCATGTATGGTGGAATTGCCCTTTCAACACCCTGCTAGCATACTAATGGCCTGGGGTGAGATGTCTTTATCTTAATCTGGAGTTGGTTCACAATCCCCATGCTAACTGTTTATTGTGGCAATGCTACATTTACATAGGATATAATTAGACTTAGCTGAAGCTTACAGGGGGGTGAGAGGAGAAACACACACACACACACACACACACACACACACACACACACACACACACACACACACACACACACACACACACACACACACACACACACACACACACACACACACACACACCCTCAGCACTAGTCATTGGACCTCGTTCCCACTCAAGAATTCCCCCAGAAACTGGGTGTTGTGTGTTTAGGTTGCCATCCCTTCTCTCCAAATCCCAACCACTTCACCCCAAGGCACTACATGTAGGTGTGGTAGGTTCAGACAGGTACAGGAGAGGAAGATGGTGAAACTGGATACATGGCTGCAACAACAATGACTGGCACAACTCTGCTAGGGTACTGATGCTGATCTCGTTCTTCAGCTATTTTACATTCAGCTGTGTTAATGACTAGCTCGCTGAAGCAGAAACAAACTGTCATTCTGCTATGAGGATTAGCAATTAGATTACATCTACTGTTATGGTACACAGTGGTGGTTGAGATGCAGTGGCGGCTGGTGGGAGGAGCTATAGGAGAACGGGCTCGTTGTAATAGCTGAAATGGAATGAATGGAACGGTATGAAACCACATGTTTGACACGTTCCATTCCAGCCATTACAATGAGCCCGTTCTCCTATAGCTCCTCCCACCAGCTTCCTCTGTTGAGAATACCAGATATCCATCATCAAACATCAAGCTCATGGAAACAGTAGATAGTGTTCACAGTCCCTCTGACATCCATCCACTATTTAACCCGGATGTTGGTTGAAGCTCCATTTTAACATTCCATACAGGTGTACTACAGTTCTGACAGAATGGATTCTCTAATTCTCTACATAAAGGGAGGAATTAGAGCAGCATGTCCCCTGTGAGTCCCTGTACCCCCCCCCTCCCCTCCCCTCCTCCCTTCATACCCAACCCTCTTCATTACATCCCTGTCCATCACTTTATCTCTATCCCCCTCCTCCCTCCGCAACCTGTTCATTAGGCCTACATCCTCCCCCTCCCCCTCCCTCCCTCCCTCCCTCCCTCCCTCCCTCCCTCCCTCCCTCCCTCCCTCCCTCCCTCCCTCCCTCCCTCTCTCTCTCTCTCTCTCTCTCTCTCTCTCTCTCTCTCTCTCTCTCTCTCTCTCTCTCCCTCCTCCCTCTCCCTCCCTCTCCCTCCCCCTCCCCCTCCCTCCCTCCTCCCTCTCCTCTCTCTCTCTCTCTCTCTCTCTCTCTCTCTCTCTCTCTCTCTCTCTCTCTCTCTCTCTCTCTCTCTCTCTCTCTCTCTCTCTCTCTCTCTCCCTCCCTCCCTCCCTCCCTCCCTCCCTTCCAATGTGTTTAATGACAGCTGGGGAGTGCTGCTGGGGACTGCTGGTGACCCCGCCCCTCTACAGAAGGATCTAATTAGCAGGTTCTCTCCTGTCATGCCTGCCACCAGATGGGTTCCCACAATGCACCCTGCCAATGTCAGCCCAGAGCCACATGCCGAGTAGGGCCTCACAGGTGGAGGAGGAGAGAGGGAGATGAAAATATATAAAACAACTCGCTCTCTCTTTCTCTCTCTCTCCCTGAATCTCTCTCTTCCCTCTCAGTATTGTACAACATGTAAATATTTCACAATACAACAGCATGTACCATAATTTCACTGCAACTTACTTCTTAATTAGCCAGAGTTATACATAATCATTCCAGTCCCAGTATTTTTATACACTCTGCAGCAACAATTTCACTACCTACATTGATAGACAGAACTATACTTAACATGTGTGTAATTCTCTACAAGCTCTCACTATCTCACATCACAAATAGATGTTCATCCATTCATCCAGTTCATCTATGTTTCTCAAACATCACATTTAGAAGATGTTCCAAACGTCAAATTCAAAATGTCAAAGATTAAGGTTAATGTTAGGCATTAACTCCAACATGTTAAGGTTAAGGTTAAGGTTAGGCATTAACTCCAACATGGTAAGGTTAAGGTTAGGCATTAACTCCAACATGTTAAGGTTAAGGTTAGGCATTAACTCCAACATGTTAAGGTTAAGGTTAGGCATTAACTCCAACATGTTAAGGTTAAGGTTAGGCATTAACTCCAACATGTTAAGGTTAAGGTTAAGGTTAGGCATTAACTCCAACATGTTAAGGTTAAGGTTAGGCATTAACTCCAACATGTTAAGGTTAAGGTTAATGTTAGGCATTAACTCCAACATGTTAAGGTTAAGGTTAAGGTTAGGCATTAACTCCAACATGTTAAGGTTAAGGTTAATGTTAGGCATTAACTCCAACATGTTAAGGTTAAGGTTAAGGTTAGGCATTAACTCCAACATGTTAAGGTTAAGGTTAATGTTAGGCATTAACTCCAACATGTTAAGGTTAAGGTTAGGCATTAACTCCAACATGTTAAGGTTAAGGTTAAGGTTAGGCATTAACTCCAACATGTTAAGGTTAAGGTTAATGTTAGGCATTAACTCCAACATGTTAAGGTTAAGGTTAAGGTTAGGCATTAACTCCAACATGTTAAGGTTAAGGTTAGGCATTAACTCCAACATGTTAAGGTTAATGTTAGGCATTAACTCCAACATGTTATGGTTAATGTTAGGCATTAACTCCAACATGTTAAGGTTAAGGTTAGGCATTAACTCCAACATGTTAAGGTTAATGTTAGGCATTAACTCCAACATGTTAAGGTTAATGTTAGGCATTAACTCCAACATGTTAAGGTTAAGGTTAGGCATTAACTACAACATGTTAAGGTTAAGGTTAGGCATTAACTCCAACATGTTAAGGTTAAGGTTAGGCATTAACTCCAACATGTTAAGGTTAATGTTAGGCATTAACTCCAACATGTTAAGGTTAATGTTAGGCATTAACTCCAACATGTTAAGGTTAAGGTTAGGCATTAACTCCAACATGTTAAGGTTAAGGTTAATGTTAGGCATTAACTCCAACATGTTAAGGTTAAGGTTAAGGTTAGGCATTAACTCCAACATGTTAAGGTTAAGTTTAATGTTAGGCATTAACTCCAACATGTTAAGGTTAAGGTGAGGCATTAACTCCAACATGTTAAGGTTAAGGTTAATGTTAGGCATTAACTCCAACATGTTAAGGTTAAGGTTAAGGTTAGGCATTAACTCCAACATGTTAAGGTTAAGGTTAAAGTTAGGCATTAACTCCAACAAGTTAAGGTTAAGGTTGGGCATTAACCACAACATGTTAAGGTTAATGTTAGGCATTAACTCCAACATGTTAAGGTTAATGTTAGGCATTAACTCCAACATGTTAAGGTTAAGGTTAGGCATTAACTCCAACATGTTAAGGTTAAGGTTAGGCATTAACTCCAACATGTTAAGGTTAAGGTTAGGCATTAACTCCAACATGTTAAGGTTAATGTTAGGCATTAACTCCAACATGTTAAGGTTAATGTTAGGCATTAACTCCAACATGTTAAGGTTAAGGTTAGGCATTAACTCCAACATGTTAAGGTTAACGTTAATGCTAGGCATTAACTCCAACATGTTAAGGTTAAGGTTAAGGTTAGGCATTAACTCCAACATGTTAAGGTTAAGGTTAATGTTAGGCATTAACTCCAACATGTTAAGGTTAAGGTTAAGGTTAGGCATTAACTCCAACATGTTAAGGTTAAGTTTAATGTTAGGCATTAACTCCAACATGTTAAGGTTAAGGTGAGGCATTAACTCCAACATGTTAAGGTTAAGGTTAATGTTAGGCATTAACTCCAACATGTTAAGGTTAAGGTTAAGGTTAGGCATTAACTCCAACATGTTAAGGTTAAGGTTAAAGTTAGGCATTAACTCCAACATGTTAAGGTTAAGGTTGGGCATTAACCCCAACATGTTAAGGTTAATGTTAGGCATTAACTCCAACATGTTAAGGTTAATGTTAGGCATTAACTCCAACATGTTAAGGTTAAGGTTAGGCATTAACTCCAACATGTTAAGGTTAAGGTTAGGCATTAACTCCAACATGTTAAGGTTAAGGTTAGGCATTAACTCCAACATGTTAAGGTTAATGTTAGGCATTAACTCCAACATGTTAAGGTTAAGGTTAGGCATTAACTCCAACATGTTACGGTTAATGTTAGGCATTAACTCCAACATGTTAAGGTTAATGTTAGGCATTAACTCCAACATGTTAAGGTTAATGTTAGGCATTAACTCCAACATGTTAAGGTTAAGGTTAGGCATTAACTACAACATGTTAAGGTTAAGGTTAGGCATTAACTCCAACATGTTAAGGTTAAGGTTAGGCATTAACTCCAACATGTTAAGGTTAATGTTAGGCATTAACTCCAACATGTAAAGGTTAATGTTAGGCATTAACTCCAACATGTTAAGGTTAATGTTAGGCATTAACTCCAACATGTTAAGGTTAAGGTTAAGGTTAGGCATTAACTCCAACATGTTAAGGTTAATGTTAGGCATTAACTCCAACATGTTAAGGTTAATGTTAGGCATTAACTCCAACATGTTAAGGTTGAGGTTAAGGTTAGGCATTAACTCCAACATGTTAAGGTTAAGGTTAGGCATTAACTCCAACATGTTAAGGTTAAGGTTAATGTTAGGCATTAACTCCAACATGTTAAGGTTAAGGTTAGACATTAACTCCAACATGTTAAGGTTAAGGTTAATGTTAGGCATTAACTCCAACATGTTAAGGTTAAGGTTAAGGTTAGGCATTAACTCCAACATGTTAAGGTTAATGTTAGGCATTAACTCCAACATGTTAAGGTTAATGTTAGGCATTAACTCCAACATGTTAAGGTTAAGGTTAGGCATTAACTCCAACATGTTAAGGTTAATGTTAGGCATTAACTCCAACATGTTATGGTTAATGTTAGGCATTAACTCGTACATGTTAAGGTTAAGGTTAGGCATTAACTCCAACATGTTAAGGTTAAGGTTAGGCATTAACTCCAACATGTTAAGGTTAATGTTAGGCATTAACTCCAACATGTTAAGGTTAAGGTTAGGCATTAACTACAACATGTTAAGGTTAAGGTTAGGCATTAACTCCAACATGTTAAGGTTAAGGTTAGGCATTAACTCCAACATGTTAAGGTTAATGTTAGGCATTAACTCCAACATGTTAAGGTTAATGTTAGGCATTAACTCCAACATGTTAAGGTTAAGGTTAGGCTTTAACTCCAACATTTTAAGGTTAAGGTTAATGTTAGGCATTAACTCCAACATGTTAAGGTTAAGGTTAAGGTTAGGCATTAACTCCAACATGTTAAGGTTAAGTTTAATGTTAGGCATTAACTCCAACATGTTAAGGTTAAGGTGAGGCATTAACTCCAACATGTTAAGGTTAAGGTTAATGTTAGGCATTAACTCCAACATGTTAAGGTTAAGGTTAAGGTTAGGCATTAACTCCAACATGTTAAGGTTAAGGTTAAAGTTAGGCATTAACTACAACATGTTAAGGTTAAGGTTGGGCATTAACCCCAACATGTTAAGGTTAATGTTAGGCATTAACTCCAACATGTTAAGGTTAATGTTAGGCATTAACTCCAACATGTTAAGGTTAAGGTTAGGCATTAACTCCAACATGTTAAGGTTAAGGTTAGGCATTAACTCCAACATGTTAAGGTTAAGGTTAGGCATTAACTCCAACATGTTAAGGTTAATGTTAGGCATTAACTCCAACATGTTAAGGTTAATGTTAGGCATTAACTCCAACATGTTAAGGTTAAGGTTAGGCATTAACTCCAACATGTTAAGGTTAACGTTAATGCTAGGCATTAACTCCAACATGTTAAGGTTAAGGTTAAGGTTAGGCATTAACTCCAACATGTTAAGGTTAAGGTTAATGTTAGGCATTAACTCCAACATGTTAAGGTTAAGGTTAAGGTTAGGCATTAACTCCAACATGTTAAGGTTAAGTTTAATGTTAGGCATTAACTCCAACATGTTAAGGTTAAGGTTAATGTTAGGCATTAACTCCAACATGTTAAGGTTAAGGTTAAGGTTAGGCATTAACTCCAACATGTTAAGGTTAAGGTTAAGGTTAGGCATTAACTCCAACATGTTAAGGTTAAGGTTAAAGTTAGGCATTAACTCCAACATGTTAAGGTTAAGGTTGGGCATTAACCCCAACATGTTAAGGTTAATGTTAGGCATTAACTCCAACATGTTAAGGTTAATGTTAGGCATTAACTCCAACATGTTAAGGTTAAGGTTAGGCATTAACTCCAACATGTTAAGGTTAAGGTTAGGCATTAACTCCAACATGTTAAGGTTAAGGTTAGGCATTAACTCCAACATGTTAAGGTTAATGTTAGGCATTAACTCCAACATGTTAAGGTTAAGGTTAGGCATTAACTCCAACATGTTAAGGTTAATGTTAGGCATTAACTCCAACATGTTATGGTTAATGTTAGGCATTAACTCCAACATGTTAAGGTTAAGGTTAGGCATTAACTCCAACATGTTAAGGTTAATGTTAGGCATTAACTCCAACATGTTAAGGTTAATGTTAGGCATTAACTCCAACATGTTAAGGTTAAGGTTAGGCATTAACTACAACATGTTAAGGTTAAGGTTAGGCATTAACTCCAACATGTTAAGGTTAAGGTTAGGCATTAACTCCAACATGTTAAGGTTAATGTTAGGCATTAACTCCAACATGTAAAGGTTAATGTTAGGCATTAACTCCAACATGTTAAGGTTAATGTTAGGCATTAACTCCAACATGTTAAGGTTAAGGTTAAGGTTAGGCATTAACTCCAACATGTTAAGGTTAATGTTAGGCATTAACTCCAACATGTTAAGGTTGAGGTTAAGGTTAGGCATTAACTCCAACATATTAAGGTTAAGGTTAGGCATTAACTCCAACATATTAAGGTTAAGGTTAGGCATTAACTCCAACATGTTAAGGTTAATGTTAGGGATTAACTCCAACATGTTAAGGTTAAGTTTAAGGTTAGGCATTAACTCCAACATGTTACGGTGAATGTTAGGCATTAACTCCAACATGTTAAGGTTAATGTTAGGCATTAACTCCAACATGTTAAGGTTAATGTTAGGCATTAACTCCAACATGTTAAGGTTAATGTTAGGCATTAACTCCAACATATTAAGGTTAATGTTAGGCATTAACTCCAACATATTAAGGTTAATGTTAGGCATTAACTCCAACATATTAAGGTTAATGTTAGGCATTAACTCCAACATGTTATGGTTAATGTTAGGCATTAACTCCAACATGTTAAGGTTAAGGTTAGGCATTAACTCCAACATGTTAAGGTTAAGGTTAGGCATTAACTCCAACATGTTAAGGTTAATGTTAGGCATTAACTCCAACATGTTAAGGTTAAGGTTAGGCATTAACTACAACATGTTAAGGTTAAGGTTAGGCATTAACTCCAACATGTTAAGGTTAAGGTTAGGCATTAACTCCAACATGTTAAGGTTAATGTTAGGCATTAACTCCAACATGTTAAGGTTAATGTTAGGCATTAACTCCAACATGTTAAGGTTAATGTTAGGCATTAACTCCAACATGTTAAGGTTAAGGTTAAGGTTAGGCATTAACTCCAACATGTTAAGGTTAATGTTAGGCATTAACTCCAACATGTTAAGGTTGAGGTTAAGGTTAGGCATTAACTCCAACATATTAAGGTTAAGGTTAGGCATTAACTCCAACATATTAAGGTTAAGGTTAGGCATTAACTCCAACATGTTAAGGTTAATGTTAGGGATTAACTCCAACATGTTAAGGTTAAGTTTAAGGTTAGGCATTAACTCCAACATGTTACGGTGAATGTTAGGCATTAACTCCAACATGTTAAGGTTAATGTTAGGCATTAACTCCAACATGTTAAGGTTAATGTTAGGCATTAACTCCAACATGTTAAGGTTAATGTTAGGCATTAACTCCAACATATTAAGGTTAATGTTAGGCATTAACTCCAACATATTAAGGTTAATGTTAGGCATTAACTCCAACATATTAAGGTTAATGTTAGGCATTAACTCCAACATGTTATGGTTAATGTTAGGCATTAACTCCAACATGTTAAGGTTAAGGTTAGGCATTAACTCCAACATGTTAAGGTTAAGGTTAGGTATTAACTCCAACATGTTAAGGTTAATGTTAGGCATTAACTCCAACATGTTAAGGTTAAGGTTAGGCATTAACTACAACATGTTAAGGTTAAGGTTAGGCATTAACTCCAACATGTTAAGGTTAAGGTTAGGCATTAACTCCAACATGTTAAGGTTAATGTTAGGCATTAACTCCAACATGTTAAGGTTAATGTTAGGCATTAACTCCAACATGTTAAGGTTAATGTTAGGCATTAACTCCAACATGTTAAGGTTAAGGTTAAGGTTAGGCATTAACTCCAACATGTTAAGGTTAATGTTAGGCATTAACTCCAACATGTTAAGGTTGAGGTTAAGGTTAGGCATTAACTCCAACATATTAAGGTTAAGGTTAGGCATTAACTCCAACATATTAAGGTTAAGGTTAGGCATTAACTCCAACATGTTAAGGTTAATGTTAGGGATTAACTCCAACATGTTAAGGTTAAGTTTAAGGTTAGGCATTAACTCCAACATGTTACGGTGAATGTTAGGCATTAACTCCAACATGTTAAGGTTAATGTTAGGCATTAACTCCAACATGTTAAGGTTAATGTTAGGCATTAACTCCAACATGTTAAGGTTAATGTTAGGCATTAACTCCAACATATTAAGGTTAATGTTAGGCATTAACTCCAACATATTAAGGTTAATGTTAGGCATTAACTCCAACATATTAAGGTTAATGTTAGGCATTAACTCCAACATGTTATGGTTAATGTTAGGCATTAACTCCAACATGTTAAGGTTAAGGTTAGGCATTAACTCCAACATGTTAAGGTTAAGGTTAGGCATTAACTCCAACATGTTAAGGTTAATGTTAGGCATTAACTCCAACATGTTAAGGTTAAGGTTAGGCATTAACTACAACATGTTAAGGTTAAGGTTAGGCATTAACTCCAACATGTTAAGGTTAAGGTTAGGCATTAACTCCAACATGTTAAGGTTAATGTTAGGCATTAACTCCAACATGTTAAGGTTAATGTTAGGCATTAACTCCAACATGTTAAGGTTAATGTTAGGCATTAACTCCAACATGTTAAGGTTAAGGTTAAGGTTAGGCATTAACTCCAACATGTTAAGGTTAATGTTAGGCATTAACTCCAACATGTTAAGGTTAATGTTAGGCATTAACTCCAACATGTTAAGGTTGAGGTTAAGGTTAGGCATTAACTCCAACATATTAAGGTTAAGGTTAGGCATTAACTCCAACATGTTAAGGTTAAGGTTAGGCATTAACTCCAACATGTTAAGGTTAATGTTAGGGATTAACTCCAACATGTTAAGGTTAAGGTTAAGGTTAGGCATTAACTCCAACATGTTAAGGTTAATGTTAGGCATTAACTCCAACATGTTAAGGTTAATGTTAGGCATTAACTCCAACATGTTAAGGTTAATGTTAGGCATTAACTCCAACATATTAAGGTTAATGTTAGGCATTAACTCCAACATATTAAGGTTAATGTTAGGCATTAACTCCAACATATTAAGGTTAATGTTAGGCATTAACTCCAACATGTTAAGGTTAATGTTAGGCATTAACTCCAACATGTTAAGGTTAATGTTAGCCATTAACTCCAACATATTAAGGTTAACCCGTTAAGGTTAGGCATTAACTCCAACATGTTAAGGTTAAGGTTAGGCATTAACTCCAACATGTTAAGGTTAAGGTTAGGCATTAACTCCAACATGTTAAGGTTAAGGTTAATGTTAGGCATTAACTACAACATGTTAAGGTTAAGGTTAGGCATTAACTCCAACATGTTAAGGTTAAGGTGAGGCATTAACTCCAACATATTAAGATTAAGGTTAATGTTAGGCATTAACTCCAACATGTTAAGGTTAAGGTTAGGCATTAACTCCAACATGTTAAGGTTAAGGTTAAGGTTAGGCATTAACTCCAACATGTTAAGGTTAAGGTTAGACATTAACTCCAACATGTTAAGGTTAAGGTTAGGCATTAACTCCAACATGTTAAGGTTAATGTTAGGCATTAACTCCAACATGTTAAGGTTAATGTTAGGCATTAACTCCAACATGTTAAGGTTAAGGTTAGGCATTAACTCCAACATGTTAAGGTTAAGGTGAGGCATTAACTCCAACATATTAAGATTAAGGTTAATGTTAGGCATTAACTCCAACATGTTAAGGTTAAGGTTAGGCATTAACTCCAACATGTTAAGGTTAAGGTTAAGGTTAGGCATTAACTCCAACATGTTAAGGTTAAGGTTAGACATTAACTCCAACATGTTAAGGTTAAGGTTAGGCATTAACTCCAACATATTAAGATTAAGGTTAATGTTAGGCATTAACTCCAACATGTTAAGGTTAAGGTTAGGCATTAACTCCAACATGTTAAGATTAAGGTTAAGGTTAGGCATTAACTCCAACATGTTAAGAATAAGGTTAATGTTAGGCATTAACTCCAACATGTTAAGGTTAAGGTTAGGCATTAACTCCAACATGTTAAGATTAAGAATAAGGTTAGGCATTAACTCCAACATGTTAAGGTTAAGGTTAGGCATTAACTCCAACATGTTAAGGTTAAGGTTAGGCATTAACTCCAACATGTTAAGGTTAAGGTTACGCATTAACTCCAACATGTTAAGATTAAGGTTAAGGTTAGGCATTAACTCCAACATATTAAGATTAAGGTTAATGTTAGGCATTAACTCCAACATGTTAAGGTTAAGGTTAGGCATTAACTCCAACATGTTAAGATTAAGGTTAAGGTTAGGCATTAACTCCAACATGTTAAGATTAAGATTAAGGTTAGGCATTAACTCCAACATGTTAAGGTTAAGGTTAGGCATTAACTCCAACATGTTAAGGTTAAGGTTAGGCATGAACTCCAACATGTTAAGGTTAAGGTTAGGCATTAACTCCACAGGTCAAGGTTAAGGTTAGGCA
This sequence comes from Oncorhynchus keta, assembly GCF_023373465.1. Classification (NCBI taxonomy): domain Eukaryota; kingdom Metazoa; phylum Chordata; class Actinopteri; order Salmoniformes; family Salmonidae; genus Oncorhynchus; species Oncorhynchus keta. Next base: position 12,553,168 of record NC_068450.1, on the reverse strand, counting down.
TTAACTCCAACATGTTAAGGTTAAGGTTAAGGTTAGGCATTAACTCCAACATGTTAAGGTTAAGGTTAAGGTTAGGCATTAACTCCAACATGTTAAGGTTAAGGTTAGGCATTAACTCCAACATGTTAAGGTTAAGGTTAGGCATTAACTCCAACATATTAAGATTAAGGTTAATGTTAGGCATTAACTCCAACATGTTAAGGTTAAGGTTAGGCATTAACTCCAACATGTTAAGAATAAGGTTAATGTTAGGCATTAACTCCAACATGTTAAGGTTAAGGTTAGGCATTAACTCCAACATATTAAGATTAAGAATAAGGTTAGGCATTAACTCCAACATGTTAAGATTAAGATTAAGGTTAGGCATTAACTCCAACATGTTAAGGTTAAGGTTAGGCATTAACTCCAACATGTTAAGGTTAAAGTTAGGCATTAACTCCAACATGTTAAGGTTAAGGGTAGGCATTAACTTCAACATGTTAAGGTTAATGTTAGGCATTAACTCCAAAATGTTAAGGTTAAGGTTAAGGTTAGGCATTAACTCCAACATGTTAAGGTTAAGGTTAATGTTAGGCATTAACTCCAACATGTTAAGGTTAAGGTTAAGGTTAGGCATTAACTCCAACATGTTAAGGTTAAGGTTAATGTTAGGCATTAACTCCAACATGTTAAGGTTAAGGTTAGGCATTAACTCCAACATGTTAAGGTTAAGGTTAGGCATTAACTCCAACATGTTAAGGTTAAGGTTAATGTTAGGCATTACCTCCAACATGTTAAGGTTAAGGTTAGGCATTAACTCCAACATGTTAAGGTTAAGGTGAGGCATTAACTCCAACATATTAAGATTAAGGTTAATGTTAGGCATTAACTCCAACATGTTAAGGTTAAGGTTAGGCATTAACTCCAACATGTTAAGGTTAAGGTTAGGCATTAACTCCAACATGTTAAGGTTAAGGTTAGGCATTAACTCCAACATGTTAAGGTTAAGTTTAGGCATTAACTCCAACATATTAAGATTAAGGTTAATGTTAGGCATTAACTCCAACATGTTAAGGTTAAGGTTAGGCATTAACTCCAACATGTTAAGATTAAGGTTAAGGTTAGGCATTAACTCCAACATGTTAAGAATAAGGTTAATGTTAGGCATTAACTCCAACATGTTAAGGTTAAGGTTAGGCATTAACTCCAACATGTTAAGATTAAGAATAAGGTTAGGCATTAACTCCAACATGTTAAGATTAAGATTAAGGTTAGGCATTAACTCCAACATGTTAAGGTTAAGGTTAGGCATTAACTCCAACATGTTAAGGTTAAGGTTAGGCATTAACTCCAACATGTTAAGGTTAAGGTTAGGCATTAACTCCACAGGTCAAGGTTAAGGTTAGGCATTAACTCCAACATGTTAAGGTTAAGGTTAAGCATTAACTCCAACATTTTAAGGTTAAGGTTAGGCATTAACTCCAACATGTTAAGAATAAGGTTAGGCATTAACTCCAACATGTTAAGATTAAGGATAAGGTTAGGCATTAACTCCAACATGTCAAGGTTAAGGTTAGGCATTAACTCCAACATGTTAAGGTTAATGTTAGGCTTTAACTCCAACATGTTAAGGTTAAGGTTAAGGTTAGGCATTAACTCCAACATGTTAAGGTTAAGGTTAGGCATTAACTCCAACATGTTAAGATTAAGGTTAGGCATTAATTCCAACATGTTAAGATTAAGGATAAGGTTAGGGATTAACTCAGAATGGTTAACGTAAGGCTTAAGGTTTTGGATAGGCTTAAAACAAAAATATCACAACCAAGTTTCTATCACTGGTTTTGGGTTAGGGTTAGGGTCAGAGGCAGCTGACCCTAAAACCATCTTGAAGGTAACAGTGCTCACTGTTGCCAATAGTGGTTGGTTTCCACATCATCTCTCGATGTCCGATTGTCACGCCCTGACCTTAGAGAGCCCTTTTATTCTCCATTTTGGTTAGGTCAGGGTGTGACTAGGGTGGGCAATCTATGTTTTCTATTTCTTTGTTGGCCGGTATGGTTCCCAATCAGAGGCAGCTGTCTATCGTTGTCTCTGATTGGGGATCATATTTAGGCAGCCTTTTCACACCTGTTGTTTGTGGGAACTTGTTTTGGCACTGTGCTATTTAGCCCTACTAAGCTTTACGGTTCTTTTGCATTTTTTTTCTCTTCTTTTCGGTGTTCATTTAATAAAGAAGATGTACGCCTACCACGCTGCACCTTGGTCCGATCCTTCCATTGACGAGCGTAACACCGATGTCCTCCGACATTGATGGACTTCAAACACTGACCAGTATCACAGGTGACCCGTCTGATCTAGCCCTAAATATTGCCCCTGGTAAATCTAGCTGGATCTAGCCCTAAATATTGCCCCTGGTAAATCTAGCTGTATCTTGCCCTAAATATTGCCCCTGGTAATTCTAGCTGTATCTAGCCCTAAATATTGCCCCTGGTTAAATATAGCTGGATCTAGCTCTAAATATTGCCCCTGGTAAATATAGCTGGATCTAGCTCTAAATATTGCCCCTGGTAAATATAGCTGGATCGAGCCCTAAATAGTGCCCCTGGTTAACTATAGCTGGATCTAGCTCTAAATATTGCCCCTGGTAAATATAGCTGGATCTAGCTCTAAATATTGCCCCTGGGTAAATATAGCTGGATCGAGCCCTAAATATTGCCCCTGGTTAAATATAGCTGGATCTAGCTCTAAATATTGCCCCTGGTTAAATATAGCTGGATCTAGCTCTAAATATTGCCCCTGGTTAAATATAGCTGGATCTAGCTCTAAATATTGCCCCTGGTTAAATATAGCTGGATCGAGCCCTAAATATTGCCCCTGGTTAAATATAGCTGGATCTAGCTCTAAATATTGCCCTTGGTTAAATATAGCTGGATCTAGCTCTAAATATTGCCCCTGGTTAAATATAGCTGGATCTAGCTCTAAATATTGCCCCTGGTTAAATATAGCTGGATCTAGCTCTAAATATTGCCCCTGGTTAAATATAGCTGGATCTAGCTCTAAATATTGCCCCTGGTTATTATATATAGCTGGATCTAGCTCTAAATATTGCCCCTGGTTAAATATAGCTGGATCTAGCTCTAAATATTGCCCCTGGTTATTATATATAGCTGGATCTAGCTCTAAATATTGCCCCTGGTTAAATATAGCTGGATCTAGCCTTAAATATTGCCCTTGATGGAAAATATTTGTTTCTTTCCTTTCCCCTCAAATCATTGTTGAAGAAAAAAACATGTTTTGAATTTGAAAGCATTTTGATGTTTCCCTGAGTCAAAGACCATTAACAATACACAACTTGCCTGAACAAAAATGTTTCAAACCTTTGAAATGTTGCGTTCCCGGAGAACACAATAAATAATACTTGGGAAAGCAGACCACGACTCCCATCAACAATAAATGAGGCTGGGGAATGAAGACCACAACTCCCATAAACATTAAATGAGGCTGGGGAATGCAGACCACGACTCCCATCAACAATAAATGAGGCTGGGGAATGAAGACCACGACTCCCATCAACAATAAATGAGGCTGGGGAATGAAGACCACAACTCCCATAAACATTAAATGAGGCTGGGGAATGCAGACCACGACTCCCATCAACAATAAATGAGGCTGGGGAATGCAGACCACGACTCCCATCAACAATAAATGAGGCTGGGGAATGCAGACCACGACTCCCATCAACAATAAATGAGGCTGGGGAATGAAGACCACAACTCCCATAAACAATAAATGAGGCTGGGGAATGCAGACCACGACTCCCATCAACAATAAATGAGGCTGGGGAATGCAGACCACGACTCCCATCAACAATAAATGAGGCTGGGGAATACAGACCATCAACTCCCGTCAACAATAAATGAGGCTGGGGAATACAGACCACAACTCCCGTCAACAATAAATGAGGCTGGGGAATACAGACCATCAACTCCCATCAACAATAAATGAGGCTGGGGAATGAAGACCACAACTGACCGTCAACAATAAATGAGGCTGGGGAATGCAGACCACAACTCCCATCAACAATAAATGAGGCTGGGGAATGCAGACCACGACTCCCATCAACAATAAATGAGGCTGGGGAATGCAGACCACGACTCCCATCAACAATAAATGAGGCTGGGGAATGAAGACCACAACTCCCGTCAACAATAAATGAGGCTGGGGAATACAGACCATCAACTCCCGTCAACAATAAATGAGGCTGGGGAATACAGACCACAACTCCCGTCAACAATAAATGAGGCTGGGGAATGAAGACCACAACTCCCGTCAACAATAAATGAGGCTGGGGAATACAGACCATCAACTCCCGTCAACAATAAATGAGGCTGGGGAATACAGACCATCAACTCCCGTAAACAATAAATGAGGCTGGGGACTATAGACATCAACTCCCGTCATATAGTAAACTGGTAGTATACCGCCCATCCAGAAATACATTTCAGACACTACATCATGAGCTCTGAAACTGACAATAGTCTAGACAGAGATTCTACACAACAGTTCCATGTACTGACTGAGCCATTGAAGAGCAATGGTAAGAATTCATTTCACCAAGCAGAAAGCTACTGTGATGCCTTAAGCACACAACATGCAGTACCGTATGTTCAGATATAGGCTACATTTCAGTCTCTAAATACAGTAGAATGGGCTCTTTAGGTACACTGAACCAAACCTGGCGTTAGTCTAATCCAAAACGGACAATAGTCTACAGTCTGCACCTATTCAGCCCACATGCTACATCATGTTTCTATCCCTAACTCTCAGCCCACATTCTACATCATGTTTCTATCCCTAACTCTCAGCCCACATTCTACATCATGTTTCTATCCCTAAATCTTATCAGCCCACATTCTACATCATGTTTCTATCCGTAACTCTATCAGCCCACATTCTACATCATGTTTCTATCCCTAACTCTTATCAGCCCACATTCTACATCATGTTTCTATCCCTAACTCTTATCAGCCCACATTCTACATCATGTTTCTATCCCTAACTCTATCAGCCCACATTCTACATCATGTTTCTATCCCTAACTCTTATCAGCCCACATTCTACATCATGTTTCTATCCCTAACTCTATCAGCCCACATTCTACATCATGTTTCTATCCCTAACTCTCAGCCCACATTCTACATCATGTTTCTATCCCTAACTCTTATCAGCCCACATTCTACATCATGTTTCTATCCCTAACTCTCAGCCCACATTCTACATCATGTTTCTATCCCTAACTCTATCAGCCCACATTCTACATCATGTTTCTATCCCTAACTCTCAGCCCACATTCTACATCATGTTTCTATCCCTAACTCTCAGCCCACATTCTACATCATGTTTCTATCCCTAACCCTATCAGCCCACATTCTACATCATGTGTCTAACTCTATCAGCCCACATTCTACATCATGTTTCTATCCCTAACCCTATCAGCCCACATTCTACATCATGTTTCTATCCCTAACTCTTATCAGCCCACATTCTACATCATGTTTCTATCCCTAACTCTATCAGCCCACATTCTACATCATGTCTATCCCTAACTCTATCAGCCCACATTCTACATCATGTTTCTATCCCTAACTCTATCAGCCCACATTCTACATCATGTTTCTATCCCTAACTCTATCAGCCCACATTCTACATCATGTTTCTATCCCTAACTCTTATCAGCCCACATTCTACATCATGTTTCTATCCCTAACTCTATCAGCCCACATTCTACATCATGTTTCTATCCCTAACTCTCAGCCTACATTCTACATCATGTTTCTATCCCTAACTCTTATCAGCCCACATTCTACATCATGTTTCTATCCCTAACTCTCAGCCCACATTCTACATCATGTTTCTATCCCTAACTCTATCAGCCCACATTCTACATCATGTTTCTATCCCTAACTCTCAGCCCACATTCTACATCATGTTTCTATCCCTAACTCTATCAGCCCACATTCTACATCATGTTTCTATCCCTAACCCTATCAACCCACATTCTACATCATGTTTCTATCCCTAACTCTCAGCCCACATTCTACATCATGTTTCTATCCCTAACTCTTATCAGCCCACATTCTACATCATGTTTCTATCCCTAACTCTCAGCCCACATTCTACATCATGTTTCTATCCCTAACCCTATCAGCCCACATTCTACATCATGTTTCTATCCCTAACCCTATCAGCCCACATTCTACATCATGTGTCTAACTCTATCAGCCCACATTCTACATCATGTTTCTATCCCTAACCATATCAACCCACATTCTACATCATGCTTCTATCCCTAACCCTATCAACCCACATTCTACATCATGTTTCTATCCCTAACCCTATCAGCCCACATTCTACATCATGTTTCTATCCCTAACTCTCAGCCCACATTCTACATCATGTTTCTATCCATAACTCTATCAGCCCACATTCTACATCATGTTTCTATCCCTAACTCTATCAGCCCACATTCTACATCATGTTTCTATCCCTAACCCTATCAGCCCACATTCTACATCATGTTTCTATCCCTAACCCTATCAGCCCACATGCTACATCATGTTTCTATCCCTAACCCTATCAGCCCACATTCTACATCATGTTTCTATCCCTAACCCTATCAGCCCACATTCTACATCATGTTTCTATCCCTAACCCTATCAGCCCACATTCTACATCATGTTTCTATCCCTAACTCTATCAGCCCACATTCTACATCATGTTTCTATCCCTAACCCTATCAGCCCACATTCTACATCATGTTTCTATCCCTAACTCTCAGCCCACATTCTACATCATGTTTCTATCCCTAACTCTATCAGCCCACATTCTACATCATGTTTCTATCCCTAACTCTATCAGCCCACATTCTACATCATGTCTATCCCTAATCGTATCAGCCCACATGCTACATCATGTTTCTATCCCTAACGCTATCAGCCCACATTCTACATCATGTTTCTATCCCTAACTCTATCAGCCCACATTCTACATCATGTCTATCCCCAATCCTATCAGCCCACATGCTATATCATGTTTCTATCCCTAACTCTATCAGCCCACATTCTACATCATGTTTCTATCCCTAACTCTTATCAGCCCACCTTCTACATCATGTTTCTATCCCTAACTCTTATCAGCCCACATTCTACATCATGTTTCTATCCCTAACTCTATCAGCCCACATTCTACATCATGTCTATCCCCAATCCTATCAGCCCACATTCTACATCATGTCTATCCCTAATCCTATCAGCCCACATTCTACATCATGTTTCTATCCCTAACTCTATCAGCCCACATTCTACATCATGTCTATCCCTAACTCTATCAGCCCACATTCTACATCATGTTTCTATCCCTAACTCTATCAGCCCACATTCTACATCATGTTTCTATCCCTAATCCTTGAGTCAATCACCACCTTCCGGAGACACCTGAAACCCCACCTCTTCAAGGAATACCTAGGATAGGGTAAGTAAGGGTAAGTAATCCTTCTCACCCCCTCCCAAAAAAAAAAAGATTTAGATGCAAGTGGCTGTTCCACTGGATGTCATAAGGTGTATGCACCAATTTGTAAGTCGCTCTGGATAAGAGCGTCTGCTAAATGACTTAAATGTAAATGTAAATGTAATCCTATCAGCCCACATTCTACATCATGTCTATCCCTAACTCTATCAGCCCACATTCTACATCATGTTTCTATCCCTAATCCTATCAGCCCACATTCTACATCATGTTTCTATCCCTAACCCTATCAGCCCACATTCTACATCATGTTTCTATCCCTAACTCTCAGCCCACATTCTACATCATGTTTCTATCCATAACTCTATCAGCCCACATTCTACATCATGTTTCTATCCCTAACTCTATCAGCCCACATTCTACATCATGTTTCTATCCCTAACCCTATCAGCCCACATTCTACATCATGTCTATCCCTAATCCTATCAGCCCACATTCTACATCATGTTTCTATCCCTAATCCTATCAGCCCACATGCTACATCATGTCTATCCCTAATCGTATCAGCCCACATGCTACATCATGTTTCTATCCCTAACCCTATCAGCCCACATTCTACATCATGTTTCTATCCCTAATCCTATCAGCCCACATTCTACATCATGTTTCTATCCCTAATCCTATCAGCCCACATTCTACATCATGTCTATCCCTAACTCTATCAGCCCACATTCTACATCATGTCTATCCCTAATCGTATCAGCCCACATGCTACATCATGTTTCTATCCCTAACTCTATCAGCCCACATTCTACATCATGTTTCTATCCCTAACCCTATCAGCCCACATTCTACATCATGTCTATCCCCAATCCTATCAGCCCACATGCTACATCATGTTTCTATCCCTAACCCTATCAGCCCACATTCTACATCATGTTTCTATCCCTAATCCTATCAGCCCACATTCTACATCATGTCTATCCCTAATCCTATCAGCCCACATGCTACATCATGTTTCTATCCCTAACTCTATCAGCCCACATGCTACATCATGTTTCTATCCCTAACTCTATCAACCCACATTCTACATCATGTTTCTATCCCTAACTCTATCAGCCCACATTCTACATCATGTCTATCCCTAATCCTATCAGCCCACATTCTACATCATGTTTCTATCCCTAACTCTATCAGCCCACATTCTACATCATGTCTATCCCTAACTCTATCAGCCCACATTCTACATCATGTTTCTATCCCTAACTCTATCAGCCCACATTCTACATCATGTTTCTATCCCTAATCCTTGAGTCAATCACCACCTTCCGGAGACACCTGAAACCCCACCTCTTCAAGGAATACCTAGGATAGGGTAAGTAAGGGTAAGTAATCCTTCTCACCCCCTCCCAAAAAAAAGATTTAGATGCAAGTGGCTGTTCCACTGGATGTCATAAGGTGTATGCACCAATTTGTAAGTCGCTCTGGATAAGAGCGTCTGCTAAATGACTTAAATGTAAATGTAAATGTAATCCTATCAGCCCACATTCTACATCATGTCTATCCCTAACTCTATCAGCCCACATTCTACATCATGTTTCTATCCCTAATCCTATCAGCCCACATTCTACATCATGTTTCTATCCCTAACCCTATCAGCCCACATTCTACATCATGTTTCTATCCCTAACTCTCAGCCCACATTCTACATCATGTTTCTATCCATAACTCTATCAGCCCACATTCTACATCATGTTTCTATCCCTAACTCTATCAGCCCACATTCTACATCATGTTTCTATCCCTAACCCTATCAGCCCACATTCTACATCATGTCTATCCCTAATCCTATCAGCCCACATTCTACATCATGTTTCTATCCCTAATCCTATCAGCCCACATGCTACATCATGTCTATCCCTAATCGTATCAGCCCACATGCTACATCATGTTTCTATCCCTAACCCTATCAGCCCACATTCTACATCATGTTTCTATCCCTAATCCTATCAGCCCACATTCTACATCATGTTTCTATCCCTAATCCTATCAGCCCACATTCTACATCATGTCTATCCCTAACTCTATCAGCCCACATTCTACATCATGTCTATCCCTAATCGTATCAGCCCACATGCTACATCATGTTTCTATCCCTAACTCTATCAGCCCACATTCTACATCATGTTTCTATCCCTAACCCTATCAGCCCACATTCTACATCATGTCTATCCCCAATCCTATCAGCCCACATGCTACATCATGTTTCTATCCCTAACCCTATCAGCCCACATTCTACATCATGTTTCTATCCCTAATCCTATCAGCCCACATTCTACATCATGTCTATCCCTAATCCTATCAGCCCACATGCTACATCATGTTTCTATCCCTAACTCTATCAGCCCACATGCTACATCATGTTTCTATCCCTAACTCTATCAACCCACATTCTACATCATGTTTCTATCCCTAACTCTATCAGCCCACATTCTACATCATGTCTATCCCTAATCGTATCAGCCCACATGCTACATCATGTTTCTATCCCTAACTCTATCAGCCCACATTCTACATCATGTCTATCCCTAATCCTATCAGCCCACATTCTACATCATGTCTATCCCTAATCCTATCAGCCCACATTCTACATCATGTCTATCCCTAATCGTATCAGCCCACATGCTACATCATGTTTCTATCCCTAACTCTATCAGCCCACATTCTACATCATGTCTATCCCTAATCCTATCAGCCCACATTCTACATCATGTCTATCCCTAACTCTATCAGCCCACATTCTACATCATGTCTATCCCTAATCGTATCAGCCCACATGCTACATCATGTTTCTATCCCTAACTCTATCAGCCCACATTCTACATCATGTCTATCCCTAATCCTATCAGCCCACATTCTACATCATGTCTATCCCTAACTCTATCAGCCCACATTCTACATCATGTCTATCCCTAATCCTATCAGCCCACATTCTACATCATGTCTATCCCTAATCCTATCAGCCCACATTCTACATCATGTCTATCCCTAATCCTATCAGCCCACATTCTACATCATGTCTATCCCTAATCCTATCAGCCCACATTCTACATCATGTTTCTATCCCTAACTCTATCAGCCCACATTCTACATCATGTTTCTATCCCCAATCCTATCAGCCCACATGCTACATCATGTCTATCCCTAACCCTATCAGCCCACATGCTACATTATGTCTATCCCTAACCCTATCAGCCCATATTCTACATTATGTCTATCCCTAACCCTATCAGCCCACATGCTACATTATGTCTATCCCTAACCCTATCAGCCCACATGCTACATCATGTCTATCCCTAATCCTATCAGCCCACATTCTACATCATGTTTCTATCCCTAACCCTATCAGCCCACATGCTACATTATGTCTATCCCTAACCCTATCAGCCCACATGCTACATCATGTCTATCCCTAACTCTATCAGCCCACATGCTACAGCATGTGTCTAACCCTAATTTAATGATTCAATGTTATGATGCCAAAAAAGTAGCAGATAAATCGGGCACTCTGTTTGATAAGTAAAGTTATTGTAAATGAAGAAATCTTGTGACCAAGCTAAACAAAGGAAATGAGAAGGAGTTATATCTGCACAACATTGATGAAGTAAAGGATGATGGGAAAGAAACTGTGGAGAACATTGAAAGTTGAATCAGAGGGTATATTTATTACAAAACCACACAACATCCCAAACTACTTAAATTAATATTTTATAGGGAAAGTGGACAAGTTGAGGAATGCCATGATTCCAACTGATGGCTCGATGTCATATACCCTAATAAAAGATTGTATCATGGAGAGGCAATGTATGTTTGAATTTCACCAAGTAGAAAGGGAAGAGGTAGAAAGGATGCTGTTTCTTTTGGATGACAAGTCACCTGGTACCGATTATATTGATGCCAAATTGCTTAGAGTTACAGCTAAACAAATATCTACACCAATCGCTCATATTTTTAATAAGTGCTTGATGTATGGGGTGTGCCCAGAAGTCTGGAAAGAGTCAAAGGTTATTCCACTACCTAAGGATGAAACATCTGCATTCACTGGGTCCTAGTTGTTGTCGTCTTGCTTGCTGCCTGTGTTAAATCAAGGATTATTTCTCATGTAATGTTCTGAAAACTTTTTTTTCAGAATGCATACAAAGACGGGCATTCTACCAGCACGGCCTTAACACAAATGAGAGCTGATTGGTTAAGAAGTATGAATGACAGGAAATTAGTTGGTGCAGTGTTGCTAGCTTTTAGTGCTGCTATTGATGTAATTGATCATGAACTGTTAATAGATAACCATCAAATTTGAGTTTAAGTCTGCAGCTCTATAATGGATGGAAAGTTATCTATCCAGGAGAAGGCAAAAGGTGTTCTTTAAATGGTAGCTTTTCAAACAGTAAAGATATACACTGTGGTGTTCCTCAAGGAAGTTGATGATTTAACTTCAGTAATGAACAAAGCAAGAGTGGGCATGTATGCTGATGACTCTACAATGTATAGCGCAGCATCAGAATGTTAATGAGCTAACAGATGTACTGAGCAGTGAACTAAGAATGTTGTCTGAGTGGGTTGATATGAACAAATAAGGTGTTGAACATTTCTAAAACTAAATGTCTTGTATTTGGTTCAAGATATATGCTTGGTCAATCCCTGGTCCTATCACACTTAGAGTACTGTCCAGTTATATGGTCAATCCCTGGTCCTATCACACTTAGAGTACTGTCCAGTTATATGGTCAATCCCTGGTCCTATCACACTTAGAGTACTGTCCAGTTATATGGTCAATCCCTGGTCCTATCACACTTAGAGTACTGTCCAGTTATATGGTCAATCCCTGGTCCTATCACACTTAGAGTACTGTCCAGTTATATGGTCAATCCCTGGTCCTATCACACTTAGAGTACTGTCCAGTTATATGGTCAATCCCTGGTCCTATCACACTTAGAGTACTGTCCAGTTATATGGTCAATCCCTGGTCCTATCACACTTAGAGTACTGTCCAGTTATATGGTCAATCCCTGGTCCTATCACACTTAGAGTACTGTCCAGTTATATGGTCAATCCCTGGTCCTATCACACTTAGAGTACTGTCCAGTTATATGGTCAATCCCTGGTCCTATCACACTTAGAGTACTGTCCAGTTATATGGTCAATCCCTGGTCCTATCACACTTAGAGTACTGTCCAGTTATATGGTCAATCCCTGGTCCTATCACACTTAGAGTACTGTCCAGTTATATGGTCAATCCCTGGTCCTATTACACTTAGAGTACTGTCCAGTTATATGGTCAATCCCTGGTCCTATCACACTTAGAGTACTGTCCAGTTATATGGTCAATCCCTGGTCCTATCACACTTAGAGTACTGTCCAGTTATATGGTCAATCCCTGGTCCTATCACACTTAGAGTACTGTCCAGTTATATGGTCAATCCCTGGTCCTATCACACTTAGAGTACTGTCCAGTTATATGGTCAATCCCTGGTCCTATCACACTTAGAGTACTGTCCAGTTATATGGTCAATCCCTGGTCCTATCACACTTAGAGTACTGTCCAGTTATATGGTCAATCCCTGGTCCTATCACACTTAGAGTACTGTCCAGTTATATGGTCAATCCCTGGTCCTATCACACTTAGAGTACTGTCCAGTTATATGGTCAATCCCTGGTCCTATCACACTTAGAGTACTGTCCAGTTATATGGTCAATCCCTGGTCCTATCACACTTAGAGTACTGTCCAGTTATATGGTCAATCCCTGGTCCTATCACACTTAGAGTACTGTCCAGTTATATGGTCAATCCCTGGTCCTATCACACTTAGAGTACTGTCCAGTTATATGGTCAATCCCTGGTCCTATTACACTTAGAGTACTGTCCAGTTATATGGTCAATCCCTGGTCCTATCACACTTAGAGTACTGTCCAGTTATATGGTCAATCCCTGGTCCTATCACACTTAGAGTACTGTCCAGTTATATGGTCAATCCCTGGTCCTATCACACTTAGAGTACTGTCCAGTTATATGGTCAATCCCTGGTCCTATCACACTTAGAGTACTGTCCAGTTATATGGTCAATCCCTGGTCCTATCACACTTAGAGTACTGTCCAGTTATATGGTCAATCCCTGGTCCTATCACACTTAGAGTACTGTCCAGTTATATGGTCAATCCCTGGTCCTATCACACTTAGAGTACTGTCCAGTTATATGGTCAATCCCTGGTCCTATCACACTTAGAGTACTGTCCAGTTATATGGTCAATCCCTGGTCCTATCACACTTAGAGTACTGTCCAGTTATATGGTCAATCCCTGGTCCTATCACACTTAGAGTACTGTCCAGTTATATGGTCAATCCCTGGTCCTATCACACTTAGAGTACTGTCCAGTTATATGGTCAATCCCTGGTCCTATCACACTTAGAGTACTGTCCAGTTATATGGTCAATCCCTGGTCCTATCACACTTAGAGTACTGTCCAGTTATATGGTCAATCCCTGGTCCTATCACACTTAGAGTACTGTCCAGTTATATGGTCAATCCCTAGTCCTATCACACTTAGAGTACTGTCCAGTTATATGGTCAATCCCTGGTCCTATCACACTTAGAGTACTGTCCAGTTATATGGTCAATCCCTGGTCCTATCACACTTAGAGTACTGTCCAGTTATATGGTCAATCCCTGGTCCTATCACACTTAGAGTACTGTCCAGTTATATGGTCAATCCCTGGTCCTATCACACTTAGAGTACTGTCCAGTTATATGGTCAATCCCTGGTCCTATCACACTTAGAGTACTGTCCAGTTATATGGTCAATCCCTGGTCCTATCACACTTAGAGTACTGTCCAGTTATATGGTCAATCCCTGGTCCTATCACACTTAGAGTACTGTCCAGTTATATGGTCAATCCCTGGTCCTATCACACTTAGAGTACTGTCCAGTTATATGGTCAATCCCTGGTCCTATCACACTTAGAGTACTGTCCAGTTATATGGTCAATCCCTGGTCCTATCACACTTAGAGTACTGTCCAGTTATATGGTCAATCCCTGGTCCTATCACACTTAGAGTACTGTCCAGTTATATGGTCAATCCCTGGTCCTATCACACTTAGAGTACTGTCCAGTTATATGGTCAATCCCTGGTCCTATCACACTTAGAGTACTGTCCAGTTATATGGTCAATCCCTGGTCCTATCACACTTAGAGTACTGTCCAGTTATATGGTCAATCCCTGGTCCTATCACACTTAGAGTACTGTCCAGTTATATGGTCAATCCCTGGTCCTATCACACTTAGAGTACTGTCCAGTTATATGGTCAATCCCTGGTCCTATCACACTTAGAGTACTGTCCAGTTATATGGTCAATCCCTGGTCCTATCACACTTAGAGTACTGTCCGGTTATATGGTCAATCCCTGGTCCTATCACACTTAGAGTACTGTCCGGTTATATGGTCAATCCCTGGTCCTATCACACTTAGAGTACTGTCCGGTTATATGGTCAATCCCTGGTCCTATCACACTTAGAGTACTGTCCGGTTATATGGTCAATCCCTGGTCCTATCACACTTAGAGTACTGTCCGGTTATATGGTCAATCCCTGGTCCTATCACACTTAGAGTACTGTCCGGTTATATGGTCAATCCCTGGTCCTATCACACTTAGAGTACTGTCCGGTTATATGGTCAATCCCTGGTCCTATCACACTTAGAGTACTGTCCGGTTATATGGTCAATCCCTGGTCCTATCACACTTAGAGTACTGTCCGGTTATATGGTCAATCCCTGGTCCTATCACACTTAGAGTACTGTCCGGTTATATGGTCAATCCCTGGTCCTATCACACTTAGAGTACTGTCCGGTTATATGGTCAATCCCTGGTCCTATCACACTTAGAGTACTGTCCGGTTATATGGTCAATCCCTGGTCCTATCACACTTAGAGTACTGTCCGGTTATATGGTCAATCCCTGGTCCTATCACACTTAGAGTACTGTCCGGTTATATGGTCAATCCCTGGTCCTATCACACTTAGAGTACTGTCCGGTTATATGGTCAATCCCTGGTCCTATCACACTTAGAGTACTGTCCAGTTATATGGTCAATCCCTGGTCCTATCACACTTAGAGTACTGTCCAGTTATATGGTCAATCCCTGGTCCTATCACACTTAGAGTACTGTCCAGTTATATGGTCAATCCCTGGTCCTATCACACTTAGAGTACTGTCCAGTTATATGGTCAATCCCTGGTCCTATCACACTTAGAGTACTGTCCAGTTATATGGTCAATCCCTGGTCCTATCACACTTAGAGTACTGTCCAGTTATATGGTCAATCCCTGGTCCTATCACACTTAGAGTACTGTCCAGTTATATGGTCAATCCCTGGTCCTATCACACTTAGAGTACTGTCCAGTTATATGGTCAATCCCTGGTCCTATCACACTTAGAGTACTGTCCAGTTATATGGTCAATCCCTGGTCCTATCACACTTAGAGTACTGTCCAGTTATATGGTCAATCCCTGGTCCTATCACACTTAGAGTACTGTCCAGTTATATGGTCAATCCCTGGTCCTATCACACTTAGAGTACTGTCCAGTTATATGGTCAATCCCTGGTCCTATCACACTTAGAGTACTGTCCAGTTATATGGTCATCTGCAGCAAAGAAAGATGGAAACCAGCTTCAAATCGCTCCAAACAGGGCTGCCAGATTAGCTCTTCATTGCTATGAGTATGAATCAGTATGAATATTATCCAAATGCATCTCTCATGGCTTCAAGTTGAAAACATATTACTATCCAGTCTTCTGATTTTCTTTAGGAATGTTTATATATTTTTTTAAAACACACTATTTTTCAGACCAGTTAGTACATACTAGCAACACACACAACCACCAAACCAGGCAGGCAAATTTAGGGCAGCTAAGACAACCCAAGCAAAGGTCAAATCGCCTTAAATCTACAGTTTTATATAGAGCCATAGCTGAATGGAACTCTTTACCAATCCATATTTCTCAGGCAGAAAGCAAATCCCCCCCCCACAAAGAACATCTAATGTGACAGACCATATGACTGGACAGGAAATAGAAAGAACATCTAATGTGACAGACAATATGACTGGACAGGAAATAGAAAGAACATCTAATGTGATAGACCATATGACTGGACAGGAAATAGAAAGAACATCTAATGTGACAGACCATATGACTGGACAGGAAATAGAAAGAACATCTAATGTGACAGACAATATGACTGGACAGGAAATAGAAAGAACATCTAATGTGACAGACCATATGACTGGACAGGAAATAGAAAGAACATCTAATGTGATAGACCATATGACTAGACAGGAAATAGAAAGAACATCTAATGTGACAGACCCATATGACTAGACAGGAAATAGAAAGAACATCTAATGTGATAGACCATATGACTGGACAGGAAATAGAAAGAACATCTAATGTGACAGACCCATATGACTGGACAGGAAATAGAAAGAACATCTAATGTGATAGACCATATGACTGGACAGGAAATAGAAAGAACATCTAATGTGATAGACCATATGACTGGACAGGAAATAGAAAGAACATCTAATGTGACAGACCATATGACTGGACAGGAAATAGAAAGAACATCTAATGTGATAGACCATATGACTGGATAGGAAATAGAAATAACATCTAATGTGACAGACCCATATGACTGGACAGGAAATAGAAAGAACATCTAATGTGATAGACCATATGACAGGACAGGAAATAGAAAGAACATCTAATGTGACAGACCATATGACTGGACAGGAAATAGAAAGAACATCTAATGTGACAGACCATATGGCTAGACAGGAAATAGAAAGAACATCTAATGTGACAGACCATATGACTGGACAGGAAATAGAAAGAACATCTAATGTGATAGACCATATGACTGGACAGGAAATAGAAAGAACATCTAATGTGACAGACCATATGACTGGACAGGAAATAGAAAGAACATCTAATGTGACAGACCATATGACAGGACAGGAAATAGAAAGAACATCTAATGAGATAGACCATATGACTAGACAGGAAATAGAAAGAACATCTAATGTGATAGACCATATGACTGGACAGGAAATAGAAAGAACATCTAATGTGACAGACCATATGACTGGACAGGAAATAGAAAGAACATCTAATGTGACAGACCATATGACAGGACAGGAAATAGAAAGAACATCTAATGTGACAGACTATATGACTGGACAGGAAATAGAAAGAACATCTAATGTGACAGACCCATATGACTGGACAGGAAATAGAAAGAACATCTAATGTGACAGACCATATGACTGGACAGGAAATAGAAAGAACATCTAATGTGATAGACCATATGACTGGACAGGAAATAGAAAGAACATCTAATGTGATAGACCATATGACTGGACAGGAAATAGAAAGAACATCTAATGTGACAGACCATATGACTGGACAGGAAATAGAAAGAACATCTAATGTGACAGACCATATGACTGGACAGGAAATAGAAAGAACATCTAATGTGATAGACCATATGACTGGACAGGAAATAGAAAGAACATCTAATGTGATAGACCACATGACTGGACAGGAAATAGAAAGAACATCTAATGTGATAGACCATATGACTGGACAGGAAATAGAAAGAACATCTAATGTGACAGACCATATGACTGGACAGGAAATAGAAAGAACATCTAATGTGACAGACCATATGACTGGACAGGAAATAGAAAGAACATCTAATGTGATAGACCATATGACTGGACAGGAAATAGAAAGAACATCTAATGTGACAGACCCATATGACTGGACAGGAAATAGACAGAACATCTAATGTGACAGACCATATGACTGGACAGGAAGTAGAAAGAACATCTACAATACAAAGGACATTGGAGTGCCAACAGAATAAGATATTCAAAGGTAAGGCATGAATTATATTGTTATTTCTGAGTTTTGTGGCGTGCCTGGTGGGTTGACATATGATTGTCATGTGTTTGATGGGGTGCTGTCCTGGAAAGGTGAAAGCAATGGTGGATTGGCCTCCCATCCTCATCCATCCAGACCTGTCTCGTAAACTTGTGGTAGAGGTTTATGCTTCTGATGTTGGAGTGGGGGCCATTATGTCCCAGCGATCTACCCAGGACCAAAGGCTTCATCGCTGTGCCTTCCTGTCCCATCGTCTCAATCCTGCAGAGAGGAACTACGATGTAGGCAACCAAGATGGCGTTGGAAGAGTGAAGGCACTGGCTGGAAGGAGCAGAACAGCCAGTCATGGTCTGGACCGACCGTAAAAATGTTGAATGTCTCCGTACAGTCAAGCACCTTAACTCCAGGCAGGCCCAATGGGCTCTTGTTTACAAGATTTAATTTCACCATTTCCTACCACCCAGGGTCCAAAAAATGTGAAGCCTGATGCCCACTCCCGCCAATACAGTTCCTCTGCCACACCCTCAGTCTCCAAAACCATTCTCTCTACATCATGCCTCGCAGCCTCAGTGGGTTGGGGTATTGAGACCCTGGTTCGCAAGGCACAATTTTCCCAGCCTGGACCTGAAGGGAGCCTGGCTAACCGGCTCAGTCCGGTCCCGGGTCCTGGAATGGGCTCATTCCTCCAAGCTGACCTGTCATCCCAGGTCCCGCCGTACCCTAGCAATCTTCCGACAACAATTCTGCTCGCCCACAATGTTTCCTGACATCTCTGCCTTTGTCGCCTCACGCACGGTGTGTGCACAGAACAAGACTCCACAGCAAGCTCCTTCTGGCTTTTTTCAGCCACTACTAGTCCCTCATCTTCCCTGGTCTCATTGCTCTCTGGACTTTGTCACTGGGCTTCGCTGTCTGATGGTGGATCGGTTCTCAAATTCCGCTCATTTCATCCTTCTCCCCAAACTTCTTTCTGCCAAGGAAACGGCACAGCTTGTGATGCAGCACATCTTTAGGATCCATGCACTCCCGGTGGATATGGTTTCTGACCGGGATCCTCAGTTCTCGTTTCAGTTCTGGAAGGCATTCTGCATCCTTATTGGGGTGTCGGTCAGCCCATCCTCCGGATTCCATTGGCGCGAGCTAATCAGGACCTGGAGACCACACTAAGATGCCTGGTCTCAACCTACCCCACTACCTGGAGCCGACAACTGGTCTGGGTGGAGTATGCCCGGAAAACCCTTCCGTGTTCAGCCATGGAGTATCAACCTCCACTCTTCCCAGAACAAGAACCGGAAGTCAACGCCAGTTCATCCACGCCTGTCGACGTACCTGGAGAAGAGCTCGGACAGCACTTCTCAAGACAAACTCCAGGTATCGTCAAAAAGCGGACCGCTGCCTGATTCCAGCTCCCCGCTACCGCATTGGGCAGAGGGTATTTTCCCTCGTGTATATATCCCTGTGTTTCCTGTCTCTGTGCCAGTTCGTCTTGTATGTTTTTCCCGTACTCCTGCTTCTCTTCTCTTTTGCTAGTCCTCCCGGTTTTGACCCTTGCCTGTTTTCTGGACTCCGTACTCGCCTGCCTGCCCATTCCGCCTGCCCTGACCTCGAGCCTGCCTGCTGGACCTTTTGCCTGTCCACAACCATTATATTGTCTACCGCTTTTAGATTTTCTAATAATTGTCAGAGATTCAAACCATCTGCATCTGGATCTTGCCTTGTGCCCTTATACAAGAACGTAAATACATGCACTAGTCTACAATGTTTGAATGCTACTTTCTGTTGTTTAGTAAATGTTCTGTCGGGCTCATTGTGTTGTTTAGTAAATGTTCTGTCGGGCTCATTAGTCATAATTGGCTATTACAATTATAACGAAAAACAGGATTAAAAAAACACATTTAAATTACAAATGAAACCAATCCATTTTAATTTACAGAAAGAATGATTAATGTTATAGCTTCCTCCTAAATTAGTTTCCCATAGAGAAGACATGGTATTTCATTCCACATAGTCCTAATTGCTTATACAATTAAAAACCAAAGCAAGATGGAGTCAATTTAAGTTGTAGAAAGTGTGATCAGCTCTACATGAACTTCATCTTCAAGGTAATTTCCCAGACAGAGAGAGAGGACATGGTGTTTCATTCCTCATGTAAAGACAAAGGCCACGTCCCAAATAGTATTATGGACCCTGGTCATAAAGTAGTGCACTATATAGGGAATCGGGTGCAATTTTGGACACAGACGAGAAGAAAGTGTAATCTCTGATCTATTTAGCATTGTTAGATGGTGTAGTGATGCTGAGATTTGTTAGATGGTGTAGTGATGCTGAGGTTTGTTAGACGGTGTAGTGATGCTGAGGTTTGTTAGACGGTGTAGTGATGCTGAGGTTTGTTAGATGGTGTAGTGATGCTGAGGGTTGTTAGATGGTGTAGTGATGCTGAGGTCCGTTAGACGGTGTAGTGATGCTGAGGTTTGTTAGACGGTGTAGTGATGCTGAGGTTTGTTAGATGGTGTCGTGATGCTGAGGTTTGTTAGATGGTGTAGTGATGCTGAGGTTTGTTAGATGGTGTAGTGATGCTGAGGTTTGTTAGACGGTGTAGTGATGCTGAGGTTTGTTAGATGGTGTAGTGATGCTGAGGTTTGTTAGATGGTGTAGTGATGCTGAGGTTTGTTAGATGGTGTAGTGATGCTGAGGTTTGTTAGATGGTGTAGTGAATCTGAGGTTTGTTAGACGGTGTAGTGATGCTGAGGTTTGTTAGATGGTGTAGTGATGCTGAGGTTTGTTAGATGGTGTAGTGATGCTGAGGTTTGTTAGACAGTGTAGTGATGCTGAGGTTTGTTAGATGGTGTCGTGATGCTGAGGTTTGTTAGATGGTGTAGTGATGCTGAGGTTTGTTAGATGGTGTAGTGATGCTGAGGTTTGTTAGATGGTGTAGTGATGCTGAGGTTTGTTAGACGGTGTAGTGATGCTGAGGTTTGTTAGACAGTGTAGTGATGCTGAGGTTTGTTAGATGGTGTAGTGATGCTGAGGTTTGTTAGACGGTGTAGTGATGCTGAGGTTTGTTAGACAGTGTAGTGATGCTGAGGTTTGTTAGATGGTGTCGTGATGCTGAGGTTTGTTAGATGGTGTAGTGATGCTGAGGTTTGTTAGATGGTGTAGTGATGCTGAGGTTTGTTAGATGGTGTAGTGATGCTGAGGTTTGTTAGACGGTGTAGTGATGCTGAGGTTTGTTAGACAGTGTAGTGATGCTGAGGTTTGTTAGATGGTGTAGTGAATCCGAGGTGCTTTAATAGGAAGCAAAATCATTTTCATTGCCGTGAAAGGTCAGCTTTTCCTTGTTTACAGCACACATATACATACACACACACACACACACACACACACACACACACACACACACACACACACACACACACACACACACACACACACACACACACACACACACACACACACACACACACACACACACACACACACACACACACACACACACACACACATGCAGTCATACAGGCACACACACACACACACATGCAGTCGTACAGGCACACACACACACACACACACACACTTTAAACGTCAAGCTCTAAATCATTAAAGGCCCGACAACGTTATTAAGATTTTATTAAAAACTATATTTTCTGTGTTGAAACCAAATTGAATGAAATAATTACATGTGGATCCAGTGGACACCAAAGGGTTGAACCGTAGGCTTGGTCTGTGTCCCGAATTGCACCCTGTTCAGGTGCCCTGGTCAAAACTAGTACACTATATAGGGAATAGGATGGGATTTGGGATGCAACTTGATTAGAGTTGTCTTCACACCGCCATTTATCACCCTCAAACAGCGGTATCAGGACTACCACTGAGGCTGGGGTAAGCAGACAGACTGCTGTGGGTGTGTGTGTCTGTGTGTGTGTGTGGTGTGTGTGTTTGTGCTCCAGTTCTGCTCTCTGCTGTTTTCCCCATGAAAACAAGCTAGCATCTACCACCTGCAAAGATTCCATCTGCTCTGCTATTCTATATATCTCTCTGTTCTCCATATCTCTCTCTTCTCTATATCCCTCTGTACAGACAAAGAACAGCTCCACTACCCAACTCACAGGTACGGTAATACTAGCTGAATCATCTGGTTAACTGTAAAGGAAAGCGAGTGGTGTTGTGGGTAGATCAAAATTTTTAAATAGCTTTCAATCACCCTCATTACAACAGGAGATCATTTTGTAGGGATAGTTTTAATGAATAGTTTGTTGTCTTTCTGCAGATTGCGGAGCGTTCCGTTCTCTTTAACTTCACATTGTCCAGTGCAGTGTTATTGTTGGGTATTAAAGATAGGCCTGCTGTATGTTCTGGGGTGAAGACCTTAGGCACAGTGATGGCATAATTCCACAACTAGTATAGCGTTACTATAGTACTACAGTAGTATTGTGTATCCCAAGAGAAGAGTTATAGGATCTCCCTGAACGGCATCTTCTATCGTTGTTACGGCCACGAAGGTACTTTGTTATTGACGTGTGATCAACAGTCATCATAATATCCTATGAAGCCAATACCCTTAAGACTGAATCCTAAATGACACCCTACTCCCTATAGTGCACTGCTTTTGTCCATAGGGCCCATAGGGAAGAGGATGCCATTTGGGGGACACACCCTAGTAAATATGAACCTTACAGTAAACCCAGAGAGATATTGGGGGGCATTACAATGGTAATGGAGAGGACCTCATATTTCTCTTCATCAACTTTTAAATAATGCAGAGGATCCACATGAATAATCCCCCCCCCCCCATAATGGATATTGCATGCTCAGTTCCACTTTTAAAAAATGTAGTGTGTGAAATGATGCGTTGCTATGTGACAAAGTGATTTTTTGAGAGAAGAGAGAGGTTGGACAGATGACAGAGGGAAGGAGGGAGAGAGAGGAAATTAGAGAGAGAGATGGACAGATGAAGACAGAGAGAGAGAGAGCGAGAGAGAGGGACAGATGAAGAGAGAGGGACAGATGAAGAGAGAGGGACAGATGAAGAGAGATGGAAGGAGAGAGAGAGATGGAAGGAGAGAGAGAGAGATGGAAGGAGAGAGAGAGATGGAAGGAGAGAGAGAGATGGAAGTAGAGAGAGAGATGGAAGGAGAGAGAGAGATGGACAGATGAAGAGAGAGGGACAGATGAAGAGAGATGGAAGGAGAGAGAGATGGAAGGAGAGAGAGATGGACAGATGAAAAGAGAGAGAGGGACAGATGAAGAGAGAGAGAGAGGGACAGATGAATAGAGAGAGAGAGGGACAGATGAAGAGAGAGGGACAGATGAAGAGAGAGAGAGGGACAGATGAAGAGAGAGAGGGACAGATGAGGAGAGAGAGAGAGAGGGACAGATGAGGAGAGAGAGAGAGAGAGAGAGAGGGACAGATGGAGAGAGAGGGGGACAGTTGAAGAGAGAGAGGGACAGGAGAGAGGGGAAGAGAGAGAGGAGAGTGAGAGAGAGCTCTCAATGACAAAGTATATGGACCCCTCCTGTCTCAGCCTCCAGTATTTATGCTGCAGTAGTTTATGTGTCGGGGGGCTAGGGTCAGTTTGTTATATCTGGAGTACTTCTCCTGTCCTATTCGGTGTCCTGTGTGAATCTAAGTGTGCGTTCTCTAATTCTCTCCTTCTCTCTTTCTTTCTCTATCTCGGAGGACCTGAGCCCTAGGACCATGCCCCAGGACTACCTGACATGATGACTCCTTGCTGTCCCCAGTCCACCTGGCCGTTCTGCTGCTCCAGTTTCAACTGTTCTGCCTTATTATTATTCGACCATGCTGGTCATTTATGAACATTTGAACATCTTGGCCATGTTCTGTTATAAATCTCCACCCAGCACAGTCAGAAGAGGACTGGCCACCCCACATAGCCTGGTTCCTCTCTAGGTTTCTTCATAGGTTTTGGCCTTTCTAGGGAGTTTTTCCTAGCCACCGTGCTTCTACACCTGCATAGCTTGTTGTTTGGGGTTTTAGGCTGGGTTTCTGTACAGCACTTTGAGATATCAGCTGATGTACGAAGGGCTATATAAATACATTTGATTTGATTTGGACATCAGCTTACCTCCTCAACCATTTAAAATTATTTTAGAGTATCTGTCAGACACAATATAAGCTCTTCAATACTGTCACGCCTTGGTCATTGTATTTTGTGTTTTCGTTATATACTTGGTCAGGCCAGGGTGTGACATGGGTTTATGTTATTGTATTTTCGTATTGGGGTTTTTAGTATTTGGGATCGCGGCTGATTAGGGGTGTTGTATAGGCTTGGCTGCCTGAGGCGGTTCTCAATCAGAGTCAGGTGATTCTCGTTGTCTCTGATTGGGAACCGTATTTAGGTAGCCTGGTTTCGCTTTGTATTTCGTGGGTGATTGTTCCTGTCTCTGTGTAGTTTCACCAGATAGGCTGTATTAGGTTTCACGTTCCGTTTGTTGTTTTTGTATATGTATAAGTTATTTCATGTGTCACTTTGTTCATTAAAGACATGAGTAATCACTACGCTGCATTTCGGTCCGACTCTCTTTCTACAAACGAAGAACGACGTTACAAATACCTTCATGAAGGAATCCCTTATAAGAAACGTAAATGATTTCTATCCAACTACTAGAGAAGTTGTGTTGTACACTGAATAGTGAGTAAAAGGGGTTCAACCTATGAAATTCGACAGACAGTCCCACACATCTGAAAAATTATGAATTTAGTTCCTGATTAGAAATCAATGGGAGAAAACACCTGAACATACTTGAGCAGTGGAACACGTAGAACACGAAGAACACGTAGAACGTGTTTAATGTTCTATTGGTGGGCAGCATTATGCATCATTTTGTTCCAACCTTACCAACCATGACATATTAGTGATTGAATAAGACCTGGGTTGATATATTATTTGGATGAGTCCCCTTCTCTCCTAGTATTCTTATGTTGAAAGGTATGCACCTGTAACATACTCTATTTCACATAAAGAACCTTTTAAAGAGCACACAGACTGGGACAGATGAAGAGAGAGGGATTTCAAATGCTATTTCAAATAATTTCAAATACTTTGTATGTTCTTTATTGTGTTTGCCTGCAAACCCCACCCCTCTGAAACTCCAGGCAGGCTAAGGCAAATGGTAAAAACATTTGAATGAATGTGGAATTGACCTTCTATTCTCATCATCCACCATCAACCACGACAATTTGTATTAGATTTATTTACTCTTTATTTAACTAGTCAAGTCAGTTATTAACCTCTATGGGATTGGTGTCCACTCCTGCGGGACGGTTGAGCTAACGTGTGCTATTGTGTGATTAGCATGACGTTGTTAGTAACAAGAACATTTCCCAGGACATATACATGTCTTATATGGGCAGAAAGGTTACATTCTTGTTAATCTCAGTTCACCATCCAATTTACAGTGGAAAATACCAGGCTATTGTTTGAGGAGAGTGTACAAATGTCAAAACACTGGTAACACGGCAACCGGTTTGATACATTCACCTCTGAAGGTAAATCATGTTCATACGCCCAGTAATCTTGCTCTGATTTGTCATCCTGAGGGTCCCAGAGATAAAATGTAGCATAGTTTTGTTTGATAAAATCTACAGATTCAAATGTTGGAACTGGGTTCTACAGTTTGAACCCCTGCTGTAACATTTAACATAGTGTGACTGGCAGAACAGGTGTTTTATGTGGAGGATGAGGGCTGCAGTAGATGTCTCAGATAGGGGGGAGTGAGGCCTAAGAGGGCTTTATAAATAAGTATCAATCAGTGGGTCGTACAATGTGTATACAGAGATGACCAGTTCAAAGAGGAGTATAGAGTGCAGGGATGTGTCCTATAAGGAGTGTTGGTAACAAATCTGATAGCCGAATGGTAAAGAACATCTAGCTGCTCGAGAGCACCCTTACCTGCCGATTTATAAATGATGTCTCTGTATTCTAGCAAGGGTACGATGGTGATCTGAATCAGGGTTAGTTTGAAAGCTGGGGTGAAAGAGAAGCGATTGTCATTTGCCTAGGATTTATTTCTTGGTCAAACGAACAAGAGACAGACCATTTCTTCCGGTCTCCAACAGGATATTTTGGTTGAGATTTATCCGGACATTATTTCTAGACGTAGAGCTATAGAATATACATCGCCCCGTGATCAATTTGATCGATTATTAACGTTTACTAATACCTAAAGTTGCATTACAAAAGTATTACGAAGTGTTTTGTGAAAGTTTATCGTCGACTTTTTTAATTTTTTAAAATGACGTTGCGTTATAAAACGCTGTTTTTTTCCTTGATCACACAGTCTTCATAGATCGATATCTAGGCTATATATGGACCGATTTAATCCCAAAAATGACCCAATAGTGATGTTTATGGGACATCTAGCAGTGCCAACAAAGAAGATCGTCAAAGGTAATGAATGTTTTATATTTTATTTCTGCATTTTGTGTAGCGACGACTATGCTAATTATTTTCTTTACGTCCCCTGCGGGTCTTTAGGGGTGTTGCATGCTATCAGATAATAGCTTCTCATGCTTTCGCCGAAAAGCATTTTAAAATAATGAGGAAGATGGGTGACACCTGGAGGGAGTGGAGACAAGCACAAGGACAGGTGAAACAGATCAGGGTGTGACAGGTCACCTAGCAGGACAAATTCAGACTTAGTGTAAGTGGCCAGGAGAGAGCTTAGGACAAGGTACAAGGTAAGGTACAGGCCGGTGCTGATGGAGGACAATAGCAACCAGCAACAGTCAACAAAGAGGTATTTGAAAGTGTAATGTTTAAAACCTGCAAATCAAATTGTTTTAGGAACAGACTTGGTGGAGACAACCGAGCACTGAAGGTGATCCTTGGTAAAGATTGCCACTACCCACCTTTGGAAGATCTGTCCGAAAAAGGTTATAATCAGAAAGGTTAACATCAGTATTCAACACACTCTTCCTTGATGAACCACATCTCAGTAATGACCAACACATCTGGATTGGTGCTGTGAACCCACGCTTTCAATGGATCCATTTTAGGTAATAAGCTTCTAGTGTTAACGTGCAGAAAACCCACGCTTTCAATGGATCCATTTTAGGTAATAAGCTTCTAGTGTTAACGTGCAGAAAACCCACGCTTTCAATGGATCCATTTTAGGTAATAAGCTTCTAGTGTTAACGTGCAGAAAACCCACGCTTTCAATGGATCCATTTTAGGTAATAAGCTTCTACTGTTAACGTGCAGAAAACCCACGCTTTCAATGGATCCATTTTAGGTAATAAGCTTCTAGTGTTAACGTGCAGAAAACCCACGCTTTCAATGGATCCATTTTAGGTAATAAGCTTCTAGTGTTAACGTGCAGAAAACCCACGCTTTCAATGGATCCATTTTAGGTAATAAGCTTCTAGTGTTAACGTGCAGAAAACCCACGCTTTCAATGGATCCATTTTAGGTAATAAGCTTCTACTGTTAACGTGCAGAAAACCCACGCTTTCAATGGATCCATTTTAGGTAATAAGCTTCTACTGTTAACGTGCAGAAAACCCACGCTTTCAATGGATCCATTTTAGGTAATAAGCTTCTAGTGTTAACGTGCAGAAAACCCACGCTTTCAATGGATCCATTTTAGGTAATAAGCTTCTACTGTTAACGTGCAGAAAACCCACGCTTTCAATGGATCCATTTTAGGTAATAAGCTTCTACTGTTAACGTGCAGAAAACCCACGCTTTCAATTGATCCATTTTAGGTAATAAGCTTCTACTGTTAACGTGCAGAAATCCCACGCTTTCAATTGATCCATTTTAGGTAATAAGCTTCTACTGTTAACGTGCAGAAAACCCAGGCTTTTGCGAGAGAATAAATCAGTAAAGCAGATATCAGAGCACAAGTCAGAATTGGGGCTAGCAACAGTAGTTGGGCCAGGGAGTACTTGCACATTTCCAGATATCATCAGCAGCAATACAATCACGGCACGGCAGAGGACAGGGAGAGCTCTGCAGTGTTGATTTATGACATCTGAATGTGCATCAGATGACAACAAGATCATATTGTACAGCAGTTTCATCAGGTAACAAGAATACAAAGCCGACGAGAGGTGGTTAGAATAGGATGAGAGGCCTAATGTCTGTATAACCAATAGAGAGTCAGAGTCCCGAGTGTGGGAACAAACATAGTCTGTCCCACGGTTGGGTAAACAAGAAAGTTCATAGTCAACAATGCAAGCAGGAGTCATGAGGCAAAGTGCACAATATTTTAAAAAGATATATAACGACTTGGGGCTGGCCATTGTAAGTTCAGAGTCACTCGCCCCAACAGTGTGTGTGTGCTGGAGGCAAGCGAGACCTCGGGAGAGAGGGGTGAGTGTGGTGGGTGTACCTGTACCAGACAGGGGGAGACATACCTGGGTAGACGGTGAACAGAGAGGGGTGAGTGTGGTGGGTGTACCTGTACCAGACAGGGGGAGTCAGGTCAGGGAGAGAGGGGTGAGTGTGGTGGGTGTACCTGTACCAGACAGGGGGAGACAGACCTGAGTAGACGGTGAATAGAGAGGGGTGAGTGGGGTGGGTGTATGTGTACCAGACAGGGGGAGTCAGACCTGGGTAGACGGTGAACAGAGAGGGGTGAGTGTGGTGGGGGTACCTGTACCAGACAGGGGGAGAAAGGGGGGCTTCAAAGACTCTGGATTTGGGTGGAGAGGTCTGCGCGAGACTCCTGCCACTTGTTGGGCCCAAAGGCCCAGGTGTTGAGCACCTCTCACTTTACACGCCTCCGTGCTAACTGAAGTTGTATCTGGTCTGTCCTAGCAAGCCTGGTAGCCTCAACTCAACATTTAGGGTTAGGGTCATGGTTAGGGTCAGGGCTAAGGTCAGGGTCAGGGTTATGGTTAGGGTAACTCATTTCCAGGTTGGATGGTGTCCTCAAGTCTCTGTATAGTTTGGAAAAAAATTATCCTTGGTAGCAGTAATCCCTCCTGGTAATTTGGTCCAAAATTAGGTTGTAGATTTGGAGTTTTGATCTGGAGCGAAGGCCATGCTGTGAAGGGTAGCATCCTGCATATGTCCCTACATATGATTGCGACATTCTTTCAAAGTGAGTATTTTCTTCCCTTGTACATTTCCTTTGAAGTTCTATAGCCAAAACATTGTTCTCTTGCGGCCGATGCTTTCTTCGATCTTGTCCTGGCGCGGGGAATTATGGGTCATGGCAGGTCTCACAGATTGTACCATCAACCACGACATGGCAGGTCTCACAGATTGTACCATCAACCACGACATGGCAGGTCTCACAGATTGTACCATCAACCACGACATGGCAGGTCTCACAGATTGTACCATCAACCACTACATGGCAGGTCTCACAGATTGTACCATCAACCACGACATGGCAGGTCTCACAGATTGTACCATCAACCACGACATGGCAGGTCTCACAGATTGCACCATCAACCACGACATGGCAGGTCTCACAGATTGTACCATCAACCACGACATGGCAGGTCTCACAGATTGTACCATCAACCACGACATGGCAGGTCTCACAGATTGTACCATCAACCACGACATGGCAGGTCTCACAGATTGCACCATCAACCACGACATGGCAGGTCTCACAGATTGTACCATCAACCACGACATGGCAGGTCTCACAGATTGTACCATCAACCACGACATGGCAGGTCTCACAGATTGTACCATCAACCACGACATGGCAGGTCTCACAGATTGTACCATCAACCACGACATGGCAGGTCTCACAGATTGCACCATCAACCACGACATGGCAGGTCTCACAGATTGTACCATCAACCACGACATGGCAGGTCTCACAGATTGTACCATCAACCACGACATGGCAGGTCTCACAGATTGTACCATCAACCACGACATGGCAGGTCTCACAGATTGTACCATCAACCACGACATGGCAGGTCTCACAGATTGCACCATCAACCACGACATGGCAGGTCTCACAGATTGCAGGTGTATTTCTAACGCAGACCACCAACGTTGAAAGGGAAGCAGAACATTCAAATAACATTCCTGATAAGAGACATGTCGGATCGTTCGCTATACACTACGTGTACTATGTGTGGACTTCACAAGAAGTGTCTCAGAAACATCATTGATAATGATACAGGCATGTCGGATGTGGCCTTCAGGTCTTGAGTTTTTTTCTGCTCTGTGATGTAACCTGGCTCCACCAACCTGCCATACAATATGCATATCCTATCAAAGTAAACATCAAGCATGAAACTTGAATGAATACAGGAATATAGAACGAGAGAGAAAGAGAGAGAGGAAGGGAGAGAGAGATAGGGAGAGGGAGGGAGGGATAGAGGGAGGGGAGGGGAGAGAGATAGGGAGAGGGATAGAGGGAGGGAAGGTAGAGAGAGATAGGGAGAGGGAGGGAGGGATAGAGGGAGGGGAAGGGAGAGAGAGATAGGGAGAGGGAGGGAGGGATAGAGGGAGGGGAAGGGAGAGAGAGATAGGGAGAGGGAGGGAGGGATAGAGGGAGGGGAAGGGAGAGAGAGATAGGGAGAGGGAGGGATGGATAGAGGGAGGGGAAGGGAGAGAGAGATAGGGAGGGAGGGATAGAGGGAGGTGAAGGGAGAGAGAGAATGGGAGAGGTGAGGGAGGGATAGAGGGGAAGGGAGAGAGAGATAGGGAGAGGGAGGGAGGGATAGAGGGAGGGGAAGCTGCACAGAGAAGTTGATTTGCTGAAAGCCATGTGGAATTGTTTTAGAGAAGCATGAAGAAACCTGGAGATGACAAGAAGTAGAAGAAGAATCGCTATGTGCGTCTAAATGCCTTTCAAATGTCAATCTATGAATATGTCTAAAATGGTACCCTATTCCCTATATAGTGCACTATTTTTGACCAGAGCCCTATAGACCCTGGTCAAAATGTGTTATACACTGTAGAGAATAGGATGCCATTTGAGAACCACGCAGCCTATTAACAAATAAACAAGACATGGCTGCATTTCCATGGCTCACACACAGCTAGATTCACTGTTACTGGCCTTAGGACTTGATAGTAACAGGTAGACACTGTTACTGGCCTTAGGACTTGATGGTAACAGGTAGACACTGTTACTGGCCTTAGGACTTGATGGTAACAGGTAGACACTGTTACTGGCCTTAGGACTTGATGGTAACAGGTAGACACTGTTACTGGCCTTAGGACTTGATGGTAACAGGTAGACACTGTTACTGGCCTTAGGACTTGATGGTAACAGGTAGACACTGTTACTGGCCTTAGGACATGATGGTAACAGGTAGCAAGCTCGGTTAATTTCTACAGCCTGAGATCTAAACTAAGATGATTGATATGAAGGTCTGTTTTACCATCTACATGTGTGATGGATGTGAAGGTCTGTTTTACCATCTACATGTGTGATGGATGTGAAGGTCTGTTTTACCATTTACATGTGTGATGGATGTGAAGGCCTGTTTTACCATCTACATGTGTGATGGATGTGAAGGTCTGTTTTACCATTTACATGTGTGATGGATGTGAAGGCCTGTTTTACCATCTACATGTGTGATGGATGTGAAGGTCTGTTTTACCATCTACATGTGTGACGGATGTGAAGGCCTGTTTAACATTTACATGTGTGATGGATGTGAAGGCCTGTTTTACCATTTACATGTGTGATGGATGTGAAGGCCTGTTTTACCATCTACATGTGTGATGGATGTGAAGGTCTGTTTTACCATCTACATGTGTGATGGATGTGAAGGTCTGTTTTACCATCTACATGTGTGATGGATGTGAAGGTCTGTTTAACCATCTACATGTGTGATGGATGTGAAGGCCTGTTTTACCATCTACATGTGTGATGGATGTGAAGGCCTGTTTAACCATCTACATGTGTGATGGATGTGAAGGTCTGTTTTACCATCTACATGTGTGATGGATGTGAAGGTCTGTTTAACCATCTACATGTGTGATGGATGTGAAGGCCTGTTTTACCATCTACATGTGTGATGGATGTGAAGGCCTGTTTTACCATCTACATGTGTGATGGATGTGAAGGTCTGTTTTACAATCTACATGTGTGATGGATGTGAAGGTCTGTTTTACCATCTACATGTGTGATGGATGTGAAGGCCTGTTTTACCATCTACATGTGTGATGGATGTGAAGGCCTGTTTTACCATCTACATGTGTGATGGATGTGAAGGCCTGTTTAACCATCTACATGTGTGATGGATGTGAAGGCCTGTTTTACCATCTACATGTGTGATGGATGTGAAGGCCTGTTTAACCATCTACATGTGTGATGGATGTGAAGGTCTGTTTTACCATCTACATGTGTGATGGATGTGAAGGTCTGTTTTACCATCTACATGTGTGATGGATGTGAAGGTCTGTTTTACCATCTACATGTGTGATGGATGTGAAGGCCTGTTTTACCATCTACATGTGTGATGGATGTGAAGGTCTGTTTTACCATCTACATGTGTGATGGATGTGAAGGTCTGTTTTACCATCTACATGTGTGATGGATGTGAAGGTCTGTTTTACCATCTACATGTGTGATGGATGTGAAGGTCTGTTTTACCATCTACATGTGTGATGGATGTGAAGGTCTGTTTTACCATTTACATGTGTGATGGATGTGAAGGCCTGTTTTACCATCTACATGTGTGATGGATGTGAAGGTCTGTTTTACCATCTACATGTGTGATGGATGTGAAGGTCTGTTTTACCATCTACATGTGTGATGGATGTGAAGGTCTGTTTTACCATCTACATGTGTGATGGATGTGAAGGCCTGTTTTACCATCTACATGTGTGATGGATGTGAAGGCCTGTTTTACCATCTACATGTGTGATGGATGTGAAGGCCTGTTTAACCATCTACATGTGTGATGGATGTGAAGGCCTGTTTTACCATCTACATGTGTGATGGATGTGAAGGCCTGTTTTACCATCTACATGTTGGAGAGAACAACATTTTTATAGTTCCAGTGTCATTCCTTTTGTTTCTCTTGCTTAAACAAATGTGAATTACTCTAATACACATCTATTTTAGGCAAGTATGTGTGTTCGAGCAATAGCTATTTTGCTATCTGTTACACTGTCATTTGACTCTTTATACCTTGCTGTGTACAATGGCCAATATACTTCTCTAGTAGTAAGGGAAATGTCCATCCTCTGACAATCAAATATTCTGTTCTATTCTGGCACTATGAATATCTTGGAATATCTCAAATATAGTATCTGTATGTTATTTAGCAATTGGTATCCAAATCCTAATTGGGAGAACTGTATACTGTGCTGTTGTAAAGTTTGAGTTTATCCTCCTACATACAACCTATTTTAAAATCAGATTGCCCCCCCTGATTTACCTCAAACCAACCAGACCATTTCACCAAGTTAGCCCGCACCGCAGACTGAGTTGCTAGGCAACTGAAGACACTTGCTGTCGGGTGCCTGAAAATGATTCTTTGATTCGAAGAAAGATTTTATGTAACCCCCTGACAGGGAAGAAATTTCACATGATTATATAAAATTGTAAATGTAATTTGAATTCAAAAGAAAATAAGATTTGGTGTTCTGTCTCAGTCACAAGGCAAGGCGAGAATGGTGTTGATGTAATGTGGTTACATTAAATGTTCAAAAGTATGTGGACACCTCTTCAAATTAGTGGATTTGACTTTTTCAGCCACACCCGTTGCTGACAGGTGTATAAAATCAAGCACACAGTCATGCAATCTCCATAGACAAACATTGGCAGTAGAATGCCCGTACTGAAGAGCTGAACCACGCACAACCAGGATATCATAACCTCCAGCAATACGAGACAATACTGTGCGGCTGTATTCATAGACCTGGCCAAGGTTTTCGACTCTGTCAATCACCACATTCTTATCAGTAGACTCAACAGCCTTGGTTTCTCAAATGACTGCCTCGCCTGGTTCACCAACTACTTCTCAGACAGAGTTCAGTGTGTAAAACCAGAGGGCCTGTTGTCTGGACCTCTGGCAGTTTCTATGGGGTGCCACAGGGTTAAATTCTCGTGGCGACTCTTTCCTCTGTGTACATCAATGATGTTGCTCTTGCTGCTGGTGATTCTCTGATCCACCTCTACACAGACGATACCATTCTGTATACTTCTGGCCCTTCTTTGGCTTCAAAGCCATACAACTCTCCTTCCATGGCCTCCAAATGCTCTTAAATGCAAGTAAAACTAAATGCATACTATTCAACCGATCGCTACCAGCACCTGCCCGCCCGTCCAGCATCACTACTCTGGACTGTTCTGACATAGAATATGTGGACATCTACAAATACCTAGGTGTCTGGCTAGACTGTAAACTCTACTTCCAGACTCACATTAAGCGTCTCCAATCCAAAATTAAATCTAGAAACGGCTTCCAATTTCGCAACAAAGCATCCTTCACTCATGCTGCCAAACATACCCTCGTAAAACTGACTATCCTACCGATCCTTGACTTTGGCGATGTCATTTACAAAATAGCCTCCAACACTCTACTCAGCAAATTGGATGCAGTCTATCACAATGCCATCCGTTTTGTCACCAAAGCCCCATATACCACCCACCACTGCGACCTGTATGCTCTCGTTGGCTGGGCCTCGCTTCATATTTGTCGCCAAACACACTGGCTCCATGTCATCTAAGTCTTTGCTAGGTAAAACCCCGCCTTATCACAGTTCACTGGTCACCATAGCAGCACCCACCCATAGCACGTGCTCCAGCAGGTATATCTCACTGGTCACTCCCAAAGCCAAATCCTCCTTTGGCCGCCTTTCCTTCCAGTTCTCTACTGCCACAAATTGGAACGAATCGCAAAAATCACTGGAGCTGGAGTCTCATATCTCCCTCACTAACTTTAAGCATAGCCCGTCTGGAAATAGCCCAACTGTACATAGCCCATCCAACTACCTCATCCCCATACTGTTATTTATTTTTTGCTCCTTTGCACCCGAGTATCTCTACTTGCACATTTATCTTCTGCACATCTATCACTCCAGTGTTTAATTGGTAAATTGTAATTATTTCACCACTATGGCCTATTTATTGCCTTTCCTCCCTTGTCATACTTCATTTGCTCACACTGTACATATACCTTTTCTATTGTGTTATTGACTGTATGTTTGTTTATCCCATGTGTAACTCTGTGTTGTTGTTTGTGTCACACTACTTTGCTTTATCTTGGCCAGGTCACAGTTGTAAATGAGAACTTGTTCTCAACTAGCCTACCTGGATAAATAAAGGTGAATAAATAAAAAATAAAAAAACACGAATTTTGTGCATTCAAATTGCCATCGATAAAATGCAATTGTGTTTGTTCTCCATAGCTTATTCCTGCCCATACTATAATCCCAAAGCCACCATGGGGCAGCCTGTTTACAATGTTAGCTTCAGCAAACCGCTCTCACACAGAGTGCCAAGCATGTGGTCAGTGTTTGTGAGGCCGGCTGGACATGCTGGTAAATTTTCTGAAAATTTTGAGATGGGTTATGGTAGAGAAATTTACTCTGGCAACAGCTCCGGT
Organism: Oncorhynchus keta; assembly: GCF_023373465.1. NCBI lineage: Eukaryota > Metazoa > Chordata > Actinopteri > Salmoniformes > Salmonidae > Oncorhynchus > Oncorhynchus keta. The sequence goes on along the minus strand of NC_068450.1, from coordinate 12,517,163 downwards.
GGACATTAATGCAGTCAGCATACCAATTGCACTCTCCCTCAAAACTATATTTAATTTTAAAATTTAACCAGGCAAGTCAGTTAAGAACAAATTAATATTTACAATGGGGGCCTACCCCAGCGATGCTGGGCCAATTGTGCGCCACCCTATGGGACTCCCAATCACAGCCAGAGGGATTCAGCGTGGATTCAAACCAGGGGCTGTAGTGTCGCCTCTTGTACTGATATGCAGTTCCTTAGACCGCTGCGCCACTTGACACATCTGCGACATTGTGTTGTGTGACAAATTGCACATTTTAGATTGCCCCAGCACAAGGTGTACCTGTGTAATGATCATGATGTTTAATCAGCTTCTTGATATGCCACACCTGTCAAGTGGATGGATTGTCTTGGGAAAGGAGAAATGCTCTCTAACAGGGATGTAAGCAATTTGGTGTACAACATTTGAGAGAAATAAGCTTTTTGTGTGTATAGAACATTCCTGGAATCTTTTCTTTCAGCTCATGAAACATGGGACCAACTCTTTAAATGTTGCGTTTCTATTTGTGTTAAGTGTATAAACATCTTTGGTGTGTTGAATAAAAACCACAAAAAGACACTTCCTCAAACGCACAACAACACAGTAACTCATGTCTCTTCCTGTCCCTCACGTGCTCTGGCTACTCTCTCTCTTACAGCTGCACTGCACCAATCATCTACTGCAGTAAACCAACGAGGGCCCAGCTATAGTACCTTTATTATATTGTAAACCAATGAGGGCCCAGCTATAGTACCTTCATTATATTGTAAACCAATGTGTTCCCAGCTATATTACCCTCATAATATTGTAAACCAATGTGTTCCCAGCTATAGTACCTTCATTATATTGTAAACCAATGAGGGCCCAGCTATAGTACCTTCATTATATTGTAAACCAATGTGTTCCCAGCTATATTACCCTCATAATATTGTAAACCAATGTGTTCCCAGCTATAGTACCTTCATAATATTGGAATTGCAGTTCAGCTAGTTAACATAATGGTCAGTAATTACCATGTTCTATATGCTGTGTGTGTTAGAGAGGTCCCATGGGAAATTAACAGGGTCAAGGGTCACACAGGCTAGTGGTGGCCTATTAGAGATACCACAGGAGGCTGGTGAGGGGAGGACGGCTCACAATAGTAGCTACATGAATGGAATGGTATCAAACACAAGGAAACCTTTATATTAATTATACTGTGTGTGTGTGTGTGTGTGTGTGTGTGTGTGTGTGTGTGTGTGTGTGTGTGTGTGTGTGTGTGTGTGTGTGTGTGTGTGTGTGTGTGTGTGTGTGTGTGTGTGTGTGTGTGTGAAAGCATATGGATATTTACATACATTTTCCTTCAACATTGTCCCTCAGACTGAATCCATATCAGTTTTCTATGTACACTGAGTGTACACAACATTTACACCGACTGACCAGGTGAATCCAGTTGAAAGCTATGATCCCTTATTGAGTTCACCTGTTAAATCTACTTCAATCAGTGTAGATCAAGGGGATGAGATGGGCTAAATAATGATTTTCAAGCCTTGAGACACGGATTGTCTATGTGTGCCATTCAGTGGATGAATGGGCAAGACAAAATATTTTAGTGCTGTTGAACAGGGTATGGTAGAAACAGGGTATGGTTGAACAGGGTATGGTAGAAACAGGGTATGGTTGAACATGGTATGGTAGAAACAGGGTATGGTTGAACAGGGTATGGTAGAAACAGGGTATGGTTGAACAGGGTATGGTAGAAACAGGGTATGGTAGAACAGGGTATGGTAGAACAGGGTATGGTAGAAACAGGGTATGGTAGAACAGGATATGGTAGAACAGGATATGGTTGAAACAGGGTATGGTTGAACAGGGTATGGTAGAAACAGGGTATGGTAGAACAGGGTATGGTTGAACAGGGTATGGTAGAACAGGGTATGGTAGAACAGGGTATGGTTGAACAGGGTATGGTAGAACAGGGTATGGTTGAACAGGGTATGGTAGAACAGGATATGGTTGAACAGGGTATGGTAGAACAGGGTATGGTAGAACAGGGTATGGTTGAACAGGGTATGGTTGAAAAAGGGTATGGTTGAACAGGGTATGGTAGAACAGGGTATGGTAGAACAGGATATGGTTGAACAGGGTATGGTAGAACAGGGTATGGTAGAACAGGGTATGGTAGAACAGGGTATGGTGGAACAGGGTATGGTAGAACAGGGTATGGTTGAACAGGGTATGGTAGAACAGGGTATGGTAGAACAGGGTATGGTAGAACAGGATATGGTTGAACAGGGTATGGTAGAACAGGGTATGGTTGAACAGGGTATGGTAGAACAGGGTATGGTTGAACAGGGTATGGTAGAAACAGGGTATGGTAGAACAGGGTATGGTAGAACAGGGTATGGTAGAACAGGGTATGGTAGAACAGGGTATGGTAGAACAGGGTATGGTAGAACAGGGTATGGTAGAACAGGGTATGGTTGAACAGGGTATGGTAGAACAGGGTATGGTTGAACAGGGTATGGTAGAACAGGGTATGGTTGAACAGGGTATGGTAGAACAGGGTATGGTAGAACAGGGTATGGTTGAACAGGGTATGGTAGAACAGGGTATGGTAGAACAGGGTATGGTAGAACAGGGTATGGTAGAACAGGGTATGGTAGAACAGGGTATGGTAGAACAGGGTATGGTAGAACAGGGTATGGTAGAACAGGATATGGTTGAACAGGGTATGGTTGAACAGGGTATGGTTGAACAGGGTATGGTAGAACAGGGTATGGTAGAAACAGGGTATGGTTGAACAGGGTATGGTAGAAACAGGGTATGGTAGAACAGGGTATGGTAGAACAGGGTATGGTAGAACAGGGTATGGTAGAACAGGGTATGGTAGAACAGGGTATGGTTGAACAGGGTATGGTAGAACAGGGTATGGTAGAACAGGGTATGGTAGAACAGGGTATGGTAGAACAGGGTATGGTAGAACAGGGTATGGTAGAACAGGGTATGGTTGAACAGGGTATGGTAGAACAGGGTATGGTAGAACAGGGTATGGTTGAACAGGGTATGGTAGAACAGGGTATGGTAGAACAGGGTATGGTTGAACAGGGTATGGTTGAACAGGGTATGGTTGAACAGGGTATGGTTGAACAGGGTATGGTGGAACAGGGTATGGTAGAACAGGGTATGGTAGAACAGGGTATGGTAGAACAGGGTATGGTTGAACAGGGTATGGTTGAACAGGGTATGGTAGAACAGGGTATGGTAGAACAGGGTATGGTAGAACAGGGTATGGTAGAACAGGGTATGGTAGAACAGGGTATGGTAGAACAGGGTATGGTAGAACAGGGTATGGTAGAACAGGGTATGGTAGAACAGGATATGGTAGAACAGGGTATGGTAGAACAGGGTATGGTAGAACAGGGTATGGTTGAACAGGGTATGGTTGAACAGGGTATGGTAGAACAGGGTATGGTTGAACAGGATATGGTAGAACAGGGTATGGTAGAACAGGGTATGGTTGAACAGGGTATGGTAGAACAGGGTATGGTTGAACAGGGTATGGTAGAACAGGGTATGGTAGTAGGTGCCTGGTGTAACGCTTTGTGTCAAGACGTGCAACGCTGCGTGGTTTTTACGCTCAACAGTTTCCTGTGTGTATCAAGAATGGTCCACCACCCAAAGGACATCCAGCCAACTTGGCACAACTGTATTATGCATTGGAGTCAACAAGGGTCAGCATCCCTGTGGAACACTTTCAACACCTTGTAGAGTCCAATGCCCTGACGAATTGAGGCTGTTCAGAAGGTTATGGATTCCTATTGTTTTAAATACACTCAGTGTAAATCTACACCTTGACCATGAGCAAGTCTCAATTTTAGGTAGACTACACCATCTAGTGTATATATCCAACCATGCATCCGTAGAATTTGGCAAAATAAGCTGTCTTTAGGTACAGATCTAGGATCAGTTGATCTTCCTCAATTCCTATCCTAAACCATTAGGTGACCTGAGATCAGTGTCTATGGATTAGGTGAAAACACTGTCAGCTGTTGATGTATTTTATAGGATTTAACCATTATTTAACCAGGAAGGTCTCATTGAGATTTGAAATCTCTTTTCAAGAGCGTCCTGGCCAGGATAGGCAGCACCAAGTCATTACACAATTACAGAAAGACAACATAAAAACTACAAGTGTAAACCATAGAATTCACAAGAGTATAACAAAATCATAAAACAGCCAATTAATAACATTGACAGGTCAGGGAATCAGCCTCAAAGTCCTTCATCAGTGATTTAAAAATACCAATCGGGACAAGTTCTTCCAGGTTAAAAGTATTTTGTAAGGCGTTCCAAGCCGATGTCGCAGAGTACATAAAAGCCCTTTAACCAAATTCAATTCGGACTTTTGTAACAGTTAGCAGGATAAAGTCCTGCGAACAAAGAGAGGACCCACCACATTTCTGAACAAGAAAAATGCCCGAATAAAAAGGTAGTAAACCCAAAATGTCTTTGCAAATAAAAGTATACCAGTGACTGAGCCTACAAGTGACAAGAGAAGGCCAGCCAACCGTTGGTATATAAAGTGCAGTGGCGCGTAAGGGTTTCGCAGTTTAAAATAAATCCCAATGCGCCATGGTAAAGGGTGTCAATTGAGCTCAAACTCTGAGCAGAAGCATTAATATATAAAATATCCCCATAGTCTAGTAAAGGCATAAATGTAGCAGATACGAGCCTCCTAGTGTATTCATAAACAGGCTTAATTGGCAGTGGTGTAAAGTACTGAAGTAATAATGCTTTAAAGTACAATTAGGTAGTTTTTGGGGGGTATCTGTACTTTACATTACTCTTATTTGTTTTGACAACTTCCATTTTTACTTCTCTATATTACTAAAGAAAATAATGTACATACATTCTCCCTGACACCCAAAAAGTACTAGGTACATTTTGAATGTTTAGCAGGACAGAAAAATGGTCCATTTATTAAAGATAACATCCCTGGTCATCCCTACTGCCTCTGATCTGGCGGACTGACTAAACACAAATGCTTAATTTGTAAATTATGTTTTAGTGTTTGAGTGTGACTCTGGCTATCTGTAATACAAATGTGCTGTCTGGTTTGCTTAAGATAAGCAATTTTAAATAATTCATATTTTTACTTTAACTTTCACACGTAAATACAGTACCAGTCCAATGTTTGGACACCTACTCATTCAGGTTTTTCTTTATTTTATTTTAGTGTAGAATAATTGTGAAGACATCAAAACTAAGAAATATCACGTATGGAATCATGTAGTAACCAAAAAAGTGTTAAACAAATCCAAATATATTTTAGATTATTCAAAGTGGCCCCCTTTGCCTTGATGACAGCTTTGCACACTCTTGGCATTCTCTCAACCAGCTCCACCTGGAATGCTTTTCCAACAGTCTAGAAGAAGTTCCCACATATGCTGAGCACTTGTAGGTTGCGGTCCAACTCATCCCAAACCATCTCAATTGGGTTGAGGTCGGGTGACTGTGGAGGCCTAGTCATCTGATGCAGCACTCCATCACTCTCCTTCTTAGTCAAATAGGCCGTACACAGCCTGGAGGTGTGTGTTGGGTCATTGTCCGGTTGAAAAGCAAATGATAGTCCCACTAAGTGCAAACCAGATGGGATGGCATATCACCGCAGAATGCTGTGGTAGCCAAGTTTAAGTGTGCCTATTATTCTAAATATATCACAGACAGTGTCACCAGCAAAGCACCCCCACACCATCACACCTCCTCCATGCTCCAAAGTGGGGACCACACATGCGTAGATCATCCATTCATCTACTCTGCGTCTCACAACGACACGGTGGTTGGAACTATATACAGTGTGTGCAAATGGCGTGAGGAGGTAAGGCAATAAATAGGCCATAGTAGTGAAGTAATTACAATTGAGCAAATTAACACTGGAGTGATAGATGTGCAGATGATGATGTGCAAGTATTTTACAGATGGGCTATGCACAGCTGCAGCGATCGGTAAGCTGCTCAGATAGCTGATGCTCAAAGTTAGTGAGGGAGATATAAATCTCCAACTTTAGCGATTTTTGCAATTTGTTCCAGTCATTGGCAGCAGAGAACTGGAAGGAAAGGCGGCCAAAGGAGGTGTTGGCTTTTTGGGATGATCAGTGAGATATACCTGCTGGAGCTGTGCTACGGGTGGGGGTTGTTATGGTGACCAGTGAGCTGAGATAAGGCGGAGCTTTACCTGGCAAAGACTTATAGATGACCTGGAGTCAGAGGGACTGTGTATAGCAAGGGCCAGCCGATGAGAACATACAGGTCGCAGTGGTGGGTGGTATATGGGGCTTTGGCGACAAAACGGATGGCACTGTGATAGACTACATCCAGCTTGCTGAGTAGAGTGTTGGAGGCTATTTTGTAAATGACATCGCCGAAGTCGAGGATCGGTAGGATAGTCAGTTTTACAAGGGTATGTTTGGCGCAGTGAGTGAAGGAGGCTTTGTTGCGAAGCCGATTCTAGATTTAACCAGATTGGAAGCCGATTCTAGATTTAATTTTGGATTGGAGATCCTTAATATGAGTCTGCAAGGAGAGTTTACAGTCTAGCCTGACACATAGGTACTTGTAGTTGTCCACATATTCTCAGTCAGAAACGTCCAGAGTAGTGATAAAGGTTGGGAAAGCGGGTGCGGGCAGCGATCAGTTGAAGAGCATGCATTTAGTTGTACTAGCGTTTAAGAGCAGTTGGAGGCCAATCAGTTGTCACAACACAGCTGGGTGAGAGAATGCCAAGACTGTGCAAAGCTGTCATCAAGCCAAAGGGTGGCTGCTTTTAAGAATCTCAAATATAAACAAATATTTACATTTGTTTAACACATTTTTTGGTTACTACATGATTCCATTTGTGTTACTTCAGAGTTTTGATGTCACTATTATTCTACAATTACTCTACCGTTCAAAATATAGAACAACCCTGGAATTAGTAGCTGTGTCCAAACGTTTGACTGGTACTGTATATTTAAAACCAAATACTTTCAGACTTTACTCAGGTAGTATTTTATTGGATGACTAACTTTTACTTGAGTAATTTTCTATCCAATTTTTTCTCAAGTATCACAATTGGGTACTTTTTCCACCACTACTGTCAGCCTCCAAAACAGAACATTTATTACTGCTTCATGGTAATATAGTATAATAATCTGTATAACAATTTCTCTCATAGCCTGTTCTGAAGTACATTTGACGAAGGCCATGCAGTAAAACCAGTGATACATTCTAGCAGGAATAGTGTTGCTTCATCCACATCAATCAAATGAACATGAACAGGATCCTCCATGATATTTTCCGTGGATATTAAGTCTATCTGTTTCCACTAGAGAGCACTGTAAGACCACTGGAAGATAACCAGTAGCAGAGCCAGGCACTCTCTCATCACTTGATACTCTCAGAGGTTGTCTTTTGTGTAGTTGCACCATTTCTAATGGAATGTTAACCAATTATATGTTACAATGTGACAAATATAATATACATTCTACAATCTCTACACTTTTAGGACAGTGATTAAAACACATGGATTTCTGTTTTATTATGTATTTATTTATTATTTTCCATCATAATTTTTTAAAAGTGCATTTGGAAGAAAAATATACAAATTCCTCACATACCAGACTCAGTGGTGACCACTGTTTCTCCAACTGTCAGACGCTTGTGTTGCTCATCAGTCTTGATCCCTGTCTGGTCTTTCCTGCTGCAGGACACAGGTTTACGCTTCAGCAGTGTTACACAGTGGGTCTGCAGCTCTTTATTCATACATAGCAGTACGATGGGGCTGGAGAAGAGAGGAAGGTCTAGCAGAAACTCTTCCACCATCTCCTGGCACACTGTGGGTTCCTTCATCAGAGTGAATATCCCACCTACAGAGAGAGAGAGAGGTCAACAGTTTCAAAGTTTTTGCATCGCTCAGAATGTAATATACAGGTTTATCACAGTATCTCCTGAAAGGTCTTCAACAAGAAGATAGTGATAGTTCTAACCAATACAGGACAATGCAGTGATAGTTCTAACCAATACAGGACAATGCAGTGATAGTTCTAAACAATACAGGACAATGCAGTGATAGTTCTAACCAATACAAGACAATGCAGTGATAGTTCTAACCAATACAGGACAATGCAGTGATAGTTCTAACCAATACAAGACAATGCAGTGATAGTTCTAACCAATACAGGACAATGCAGTGATAGTTCTAACCAATACAAGACAATGCAGTGATAGTTCTAACCAATACAAGACAATGCAGTGATAGTTCTAACCAATACAGGACAATGCAGTGATAGTTCTAACCAATACAGGACAATGCAGTGATAGTTCTAACCAATACAGGACAATGCAGTGATAGTTCTAAACAATACAGGACAATGCAGTGATAGTTCTAACCAATACAGGACAATGCAGTGATAGTTCTAACCAATACAGGACAATGCAGTGATAGTTCTAAACAATACAGGACAATGCAGTGATAGTTCTAACCAATACAGGACAATGCAGTGATAGTTCTAACCAATACAGAACAATGCAGTGATAGTTCTAACCAATACTGGGCAATGCAGTGATAGTTCTAACCAATACTGGGCAATGCAGTGATAGTTCTAACCAATACAAGACAATGCAGTGATAGTTCTAACCAATACAGGACAATGCAGTGATAGTTCTAAACAATACAGGACAATGCAGTGATAGTTCTAACCAATACAGGACAATGCAGTGATAGTTCTAACCAATACAGGACAATGCAGTGATAGTTCTAACCAATACAGGACAATGCAGTGATAGTTCTAACCAATACAAGACAATGCAGTGATAGTTCTAACCAATACAAGACAATGCAGTGATAGTTCTAACCAATACAGGACAATGCAGTGATAGTTCTAACCAATACAGGACAATGCAGTGATAGTTCTAACCAATACAAAACAATGCAGTGATAGTTCTAACCAATACAAGACAATGCAGTGATAGTTCTAACCAATACAATGCAGCACAAAAATTGTCCCGGTCAAGGAGAAGACAAGAGACTAGTTAGTTATGAGGTCAAGGAGAAGACAAAAGACTAGTTAGTTATCAGTCACTCACCAGGAATATGTGCCAGTAGTGTAATCAGAGATATGACACTAAACACCTTGGCCAGTTTCTTATTGACCGCCTGGCTCCGGTGCATCACCTTGGCGCTCTTGAAAATCGTATGCAGCACATGAGCGTAGAAATAGAGGTTGAATGGCAGGAACACTGCGATCTTGAATAGATAGGAAGGCAGATAGATAAACAACATATCCTCAGGTAGCATCAATAAATCCTACAATACAACAACACTGATAAATACCTTGACCAGCGTGAGAACCCTCATGACTCTATCATTGATATAGGAGAAGCATGTGAGGTTGACGGGGTCCAGGTGTTCCACCCTGCTCCCTAGGACCCACTGGATCAGCTCCTTCAACCCCACAGGGAGGAGGGGGAAGAGCAGCTCCAGGGCCAGGAGCGCCCTGCTGTTCACCAGACGACCACAGTCACACACCACCGTCAGGTAGATGGAGAAGGAGATGAAGGAGACGTAGTGGTAGGAAGCTGAACAAGAGATACAAGAAAATACAAAATACAGACAGAACAAATGATAGAATCATTGACATTCAGAATTCCACAGCTAAGGAAATAATATCAAGTGGCGAATCCTAACTTCCAGTCAAATTTGGACTTAGTCTCCCATTGACATTAATAATGCATGACTAAATGAAAATGTGACTTGAGTGAAAAGGTAGAAAGTGGTTACACATTAAAAAACATTAATAGCACACATTACAACGTTAAGGAATTACCTGAGGAAGTCAGTTGCTTGACGCTGACCATGACCTCACAGAGCCCCTCGCCCAGAGCCCAACGTCCATGGGTCCTCCAGTGGATAATTAGAGGCCAAAGGCTAGTAATAAAAACATTCATTCTTGACTGGGTTTATGAATCGCTTTTCCAGTAGCTTAAAGTCTGCGTTCACACAGGCAGCCCAATTCTGATCTTTTTTTGCCACTAATTGGTGTACCATTGTGCAAAATATCAGAATTGGGCTGTCGGTGTAAACTTAGTTAACGTGCTTCACATAGTAAGGGGGAAATTCACCTGAAGTTGACCAGGTTACAGGTGGTGCTGCCTAGGATGAAGACGGCCACGTTGCTCCGTATCTTACTGCGTCGGCTGAGAAGGCAGGAGATCAGCGAGGTCAGGATAAAGACGTTGAGACCGAAGCCGGGGACCAAGAGAATGACTTTGGATGAAGCGCATAGCTGCAGGTAGGTGTTGACTCCACAGTAGAACGAGGATGTGTGGTTGAGGTACATGGCCGTGGACTGAGGCTGATGGAAAGGAACAGGTTTTTAAAGCCTATCCAGACTCTCATCAGACTGACTTTACACAACTATCTGCTTTCTGCAGAGCCAATGAAAGACTCCCAACAGAGTCCTGATTGTCATAACCAAGAGTGTTATAACTGGGCCAACACGTGCATGACATACCGCACACAGAGTGAGCTCGATTTCATGGAAATATGGAAACACAAACTGACATTCCACTCTGTTGTCAACACCTGACGTAGCATTGTATTGGATAACATGTTTTCTTTCTTACCCAGGCCCCCACCCTTCAATGTCAACTTACCCTTAATTAAGTCTGCCTTGTTTCCGAAGCCAGTTATTTCTAAGCTTGCGTCCCAAATATCAGCCTAGTCCCTATGGGCCTCTGGTCAAAAATAGTGCACTATATAGAGAATAGGGTTACATTTGGAACGCATCCCTGTTGTTTCTAAGACTTTGGCCCAACGGAGCCAATTACAAAGGATCTGGGCCCTAATCCTTCCTCTTCTTATAAACCTTACATGTTGAGTTAATTGGCAAATGAATATCTCCCGAAGACAGAATAATATGGCGTCTTACATCCACCCATACAGCATGATTTCAATGGAGAGGCTCCTTCAGGATGTTGGCAAATAAGCCCTTTACCTAATTCCCATAGAGTCAGATGAACTTGTGGATACCATTGTTATGTCTTTGCGTGGAGTTTGAAGGAAGTTGCTAACTAGCGTTAGCATAATTGCTGTCTCAGTCATTGCGCTAACGCTAATTAGCTTTGGCTTGTGAAATTCTCTATAACTCCCACTTAAGGATCCACACCTTTTTTTTCAATTTTCACCTAAAATTACATATCCAAATCTAACTGCCTGTAGCTCAGGACCTGAAGCAAGGATATGCATATTCTTGATACCGTTTGAAACGAAACACTTTGACGTTTGTGGAAATGTGATATTAATGTAGGAGAATATAACACATTAGATCTGGTAACAGAGAATACAAAGACAAAAATATGTGCTATTTTAATACATTTTTTAAAACTAAATACAGGCACAGACTAGGTGTGGAAAATGATTTAAGACTGAGACTCTCTCCAATACAACCCAACATTGCAGAGTTATGAGCATCCTTTCAAGCACAGCCTTCTCATTAACCTGTAGTGAGTTATTCACACCCTTCTCATTAACCTGTAGTGAGTTATTCACACCCTTCTCATTAACCTGTAGTGAGTTATTCACACCCTTCTCATTAACCTGTAGTGAGTTATTCACACCCTTCTCATTAACCTGTAGTGAGTTATTCACACCCTTCTCATTAACCTGTAGTGAGTTATTCACACCCTTCTCATTAACCTGTAGTGAGTTATTCACACCCTTCTCATTAACCTGTAGTGAGTTATTCACACCCTTCTCATTAACCTGTAGTGAGTTATTCACACCCTTCTCATTAACCTGTAGTGAGTTATTCACACCCTTCTCATTAACCTGTAGTGAGTTATTCAAATCAAATCAAAGTTTATTTGTCACGTGCGCTGAATACAACAGGTGTAGTAGACCTTACAGTGAAATGCTTACTTACAGGCTCTAACCAATGGTGCGGAAAAAAAGGTATGTGTGTGTGTGTGTGTGTGTGTGTGTGTGTGTGTGTGTGTGTGTGTGTGTGTGTGTGTGTGTGTGTGTGTGTGTGTGTGTGTGTGTGTGTGTGTGTGTGTGTGTGTGTGTGTGTGTGTAGGTAAGTAAAGAGAAGAAACAACAGTAAAAAGACATTTGAAAAAAGAGTAGCAAGGCCATATACAGACACCTGTTAGACATGGCTTATTGACATGTAGGTATGGTTAAAGAGACTATGCATATATGATGAAAAGAGAGTAGCAGAAGCGTGTCGTGGATATTTCCTGTATTACCAAATCATGAGAGAGCAAACCACACACAAGTCAGAGTTATCATAAAGTCCATCTTTAATTATATGAGCTTCACCATAGCCCTGTGACTCTCAGAACAATTCAGTGTCTATAAATGAATTCTCTGAGAGTGCTTACAAAACAGTCCTTAGTATCATTTATAGCCAAGACACACCCATCAAAACTCACATGACGAATAACAGATCTTAGGAACATTATACAAAGAACCTTTTACCAGAAAAAAGAGTATCCCATAATTTATAGCATTAGTTGGGCATTAGCTATAAATTATCGTTCAGTTTGGTCTCCTAAACCGAAGCTCCTATCTCGTTCTTGGTACCACTTAGGACCCAAAACATTACCTCATCCAATGGCATATATCAAATACACCCCCTCCTGGACAAGCTTACAGAGAGACGTGACTGGCACACAGACATTGTGGAGCCAAACTAACTGGTTCCCCATTAATCACACCATCCCTTCACATGGTTTAGGAATAGTTAGACACATTCACAGATAAGACTAACCCGACCTCTCCCCTCTCTGGGCACAAGTAACTTTTCTCACATAAGCATGCTTATGAATATAAATAAAATATCTTATTTATAAATGTTACCTAAAGAATTCTGATTCTGCCACGACAAGCGTAAAAAGCTGGGTTGGCGGGTGGTGGGACACAATGTAGATAGCCAATGTGCGGGAGCACTGGTTGGTCGGACCAATTTAGGTAGTATGTATATGAATGTATATTTAAAGTGACTATGCGTATAAGATAAACAGAGAGTATCAGCAGCGTAAAAGAGGGGTTGGGGGGTGGCACACAATGCAAATAGTCTGGGTAACCATTTGCTTACCTGTTCAGGAATCTTATGGCTTGGGGGTAAAAATTGTTGAGAAACCTTTTTGTCCTAGACTTGCCACTCCGGTACTGCTTGCCATGCGGTAGTAGAGAGAACAGTCTATGACTGGGGAGGCTGGGGTCGTTGACAATTCTTAGGGCCTTCCTCTGACACCGCCTGGTGTAGAGGTCCTGGATGGCATGCAGATTTGCCCCAGTGATGTACTGGGCCATACGCACTACCCTCTGAAGTGCCTTGCGGTCAGAGGCCGAGCAATTGCCGTACCAGGCAGTGATGCAACCGGTCAGGATGCTCTCGATGTTGCAACAGTAGAACCTTTTGAGGATCTCAGGACCCATGTCAAATCTTTTTAGTTTCCTCAGGGGGAATAGGCTTTGTCGTTCCCTCTTCACAACTGTCTTGGTGTCTATGGACCAATCTAGTTTGTTGTTGATGTAGACACCAAGGATTTTGAAGCTCTAGAACTGCTCCACTACAGCCCCGTCGATGAGAATGGGGACGTGCTCGGTGCTCCTTTTCCTGTAGTCCACAATCATCTCCTTAGTCTTGGTTACGTTGAGATAGGTTGTTATTCTGGCACCACCCGGCCAGGTCTCTGACCTCCTCCCTATAGGCTGTCTCGTCGTTGTCGGTGATCAGGCACAGTTGTGTCGTCAGCAAGCTTAATGATGGTGTGGAGTCATGCCTGGCCATGCAGTCGTGGGTGAACAGGGAGTACAGGAGGGGACTGAGCACGCACCCCTGGGGAGCTCCAGTGTTGAGGATCAGCGTGGCAGATGTATTTCTACCTACCCTCACCACCTGGGGGCGGCCTGTCAGGAGGTCCAGGATCCAGTTGCAGAGGGAGGTGTTTAGTCCCCAGGATCCTTAGCTTGGTGATGAGTTTGAGGGTACTATGGTGTTGAACGCTGAGCTGTAGTCGATGAACAGCATTCTCACATAGGTGTTCCTTTTGTCCATGTGTGAAAGGGCAGTGTGGAGTGCATCATCTGTGGATCTGTTTGGGCGATATGCAAATTTGAGTGGGTCTAGGGTTTCTGGGACAATTGTGTTGATGTGAGCCATTACCAGCCTTTCAAAGCACTTCATGGCTACGGACGTGAGTGCTACGGGTCTGTAGTCATTTAGGCAGATCGCCTTTGTGTTCTTGGGCACAGGGACTATGGTGGTCTGCTTGAAGCATGTTGGTATTACAATCAGGGACATGTTGAAAATGTTAGTGAAGACACCTGCCAGTTGGTCAGCACATGCCCGGAGCATACGTCCTCATAATCCGTCTGGCCCCGCAGCCTTGTGTATGTTGACCTGTTTAAAGGTCTGAGTCAGTTTGGCTACGGAAAGCGTGATCACACAGTCGTCCGGAACAGCTGGTGCTCTCATGCATGCCTCAGTGTTGCTTTCCTCGAAGTGAGCATAGAAGGGATCAGCTACATAGAGGGGATCAGCTACAGGACAGTGACAATGTCAGATAGTCCCTCTGTTACAGGGGATTAGCTACAGGACAGTCACAATGTCAGATAGTCCCTCTGTTACAGGGGATCAGCTACAGAACAGTGCTAACACAATGTTACGGCTTCAGACTTTGTTGTAGTCTTAGGAAACATCTTTGTGCAAAACCACTTCATAACTACATAGAAAGATCTTACTGGACTGAAAAAAAAGTATTAGCATTGACTGTAATGTAAATGCTGAATGAAATCTAACTCCCACCAGCCCTGTTGACTTGAACATCCATTTTCTCCCCAACTTTGAAGACTGACAGAGCAGGCAGACACCAGTTAAAGGTTCTGCTCTTGGAATTGATTAAAAATCAAAGAGTGCAGAATCACAGCAGCAGTTTGATCTATACAGAATGGAGAGCGAGAGAGAGGGATGGAGTGAGAGGGAGGAAGAGATGGGGAGGAGAGGAGAGAAGAGAGGAATAGATATTAAAGGATTGAGAGAGAGGAAAAGAGTTTGATGGAAAGAGAGAGAGAGAGAGAGAGAGAGAGAGAGAGAGAGAGAGAGAGAGAGTACACAGTGAGAGAGAAATGGACAGTGAAAGCGATAGGGAAAAGTAGAGAGATAAAGAAAGAGTGTATTTTGTCAGGCAGACGGTAGGACAGATCACTCTGAAGGTGACAACTCTTTCCCTGAGATGGTTTTCTGCCCTGGGTAATATAACCAGGGCCGGGTGTCACAGAAAGCAATTTGAAGCCAATACAGGTCTTGTCAGAAGACTGAAACACATTTCCCTCAAAAAGAATGTAACTTCCTGCCCTTGCAGATTTCCAACAGGTATTCATGGTTAACCTTATGCTGCTTCTTCCAGAATAATCAAATAGTGTGCTTGGATAGTTGTAGGGTCATATTGATGTCAAACGGGTATCCAGGGGTTTCCAGAGTTGGACAAATATTCTTATTCTTAGCATACTGTGCCATACAACCTTTATCAATGTTTTGCATATCTCAAAGTAACGTATATCATTCTATTGTGGTTTATACTGTCAACATTACGGGAAATGCACATTGATCTCAGGTAAAGTAGTGAGACTGTGATACATCTGTCATTACAGCCTCTGTTTTCTAATGGTCTTTTAAATCTTCACAAGAAAGTTAGATCCACATAAGGATGTTTTATAGATATTCCTCATTAATGAATTGTCATCTAATTGTCACACGGTCGGATGCCTCGTCGGAACCCAAAGGTAAAAGACACGTTAGGTTAAAATATGCATCGCTAGGCTACCACTGTGGAACTAGTGTAGTACTGTATGACTCTGGAGCCACCTGGGGTTCAAAACAATGCTTCTCATTTTGATGGGAAGATTATCAGCCAATTTAATATTCAGTGGTTGTAATCCAACAAACTCTGATGATGTTTAAAAACTGGACTCTGTCCAAATTTTGGTTTGGATGTAAATCCAATAAATATGGTCGTCCTTGCCGGGTAGGATTTGTCTCCCTTTCCTTCCATGGTAAATGAAACAACGTCTCTCATGAAATCTCTCACGCATAGACGCTACCCTGCGAATCACACACTTTCACGTTTCATCTCCTTGCCAAATTCCTAAGCTTTTTTAAAAAAAAGAATGCAGACGTGTTGCTTGCAATCTCATTGAAGCTGAAGTTGGAACTCCTTAAAAACAACAAACTAGTTTAGGGCAGCAGTGAGATTCAAATAATGATGTATTTCAGAACATATTCTTCAGAAGATCTTAAAAAGCTGAGTTGTGTTTTCTTGATAGTTGAGAAATACATACCAGACGCCACACAAACTTTCAGAATGAAACCACGGTGTAGTAAACCCAGAGACACCACACAAGCTTTCAGAATGAAACCACGGTGTAGTAAACCCACAGACGCCACACAAGCTTTCAGAATGAAACCACGGTGCAGTAAACCCACAGACACCACACAAGCTTTCAGAATGAAACCACGGTGCAGTAAACCCAGAGACACCACACAAGCTTTCAGAATGAAACCACGGTGCAGTAAACCCACAGACACCACACAAGCTTTCAGAATGAAACCACGGTGCAGTAAACCCACAGACACCACACAAGCTTTCAGAATGAAACCACGGTGCAGTAAACCCACAGACACCACACAAGCTTTCAGAATGAAACCACGGTGCAGTAAACCCACAGACACCACACAAGCTTTCAGAATGAAACCACGGTGCAGTAAACCCAGAGACACCACACAAGCTTTCAGAATGAAACCACGGTGCAGTAAACCCAGAGACACCACACAAGCTTTCAGAATGAAACCACGGTGCAGTAAACCCACAGACACCACACAAGCTTTCAGAATGAAACCACGGTGCAGTAAACCCACAGACACCACACAAGCTTTCAGAATGAAACCACGGTGTAGTAAACCCACAGACACCACACAAGCTTTCAGAATGAAACCACGGTGCAGTACACCCACAGTAAACCCACAGTAAACCCACAGTAAACCCACAGTAAACCCAGACGTCATTTGTTATTCTGTAAAAATGCTTAAATAATACATTGAGTGATGAGATCAGGTTCGGCAAACATTTAACTGCAATTGTGTCACGTTCTGACCTTTATTTCCTGTGTTTTGTATTTAGTTAGTATGGTCAGGGCGTGAGTTGGGTGGGCAGTCTATCTATGTTTGTTTTTCTAGGTTTTGGGAATTTCTATGTTTCTGCCTAGTATGGTTCTCAATCAGAGGCAGGTGTCATTAGTTGTCTTTGATTGAGAATCATACTTAGGTAGCCTGGGTTTCACTGTGTGTTTGTGGGTGATTGTTCCTGTCTCTGTCTTTGCACCAGATAGGACTGTTTTGAGTTTTCACATTTCTTGTTTTTGTAGTCAGTTGTTCATGTGTACCTTAACGCATTAAAAGAACCATGGACACTTACCACGCCGCGTATTGGTCCTCTGATCCGTTTCGCCTCTCCTCTTCAGAAGAAGAGGAGGAAATTCATTACAAATTGAGTAAATTGCGGCCTTGGTCTCACATTAAAATAAAATACAGTATATAAAACAATATATAAAACAGTATAAAAAACAATATATAAAACAGTGAATTAAACAGTATATAAAACAATAAATTAATCAGTATATTAAAAAAAAATATATATATATATATATATATATATAAAAGAGTATTTAAAAAATATATAAAACAAAATATTCAACAGTATTTAAAACAATAAAAAAAAAATACTTTTCCATATTTTGTTACTGTCACGCCCTGACCTTAGTTATCTCTGTTTTCTTTATCATTTTGGTTAGGTCAGGGTGTGACTAGGGTGGGTATGTTAGGTTTTGTATTGTCTAGGGGTTTTTGTATATCAAGAGGGTTTTGCAAGTCTAGGTATATGTAGGTCTATGGTGGCCTGAATTGGTTCCCAATCAGAGGCAGCTGTTTATCGTTATCTCTGATTGGGGACCATATTTAGGTAGCCATTTACCATAGGGTATTTGTTGGTTCTTATTCTATGTTTAGTTGCCTGTCTGCACTTCTGATATTTAGCTTCACGGTTAATTTTGTTAGTTTGTTCATTGTTCTTTCTTAATTCAAGAAGAATGTATGCATATCACGCTGCGCCTTGGTCTCCTCCCTACAACAGACGTGGCGGTTACGTTATAGATTGAATGTAAAATGTTTTCTTCATCAATCTACACACAATACCACATAATGACAAAGCAAAAACAGTTTTTTTTATTTATTCTCCAAATTTATAAAAAAATATAAACAGAAATATCTTATTTACCTAATTATGCAGACCCTTTGGTATGACACTCAATGTTGAGCTCGGGTGCATCCTGTTCCCATTGATCATCCTTGAGATGTTTCTACATTTTGATTAGAGTCCACCTGTGGTAAATTCAATGAGTTGGACATGATTTGGAAAGGAAACACCTGTTTATATAAGCTCCCACAGTTGACAGTGCATGAAAGGGATAAAGAATATGTACATAAATATATATGAATGAGTGATTGTACAGAGTGGCATAGGCAAGATGCAGTAGATGGTATCGAGTACAGTATATACATATGAGATGAGTAATGTAGGGTATGTAAACATTAAGTAGCATTGTTTAAAGTGGCTGGTGATATATTTTTACATCAATTTCCATCAATTTCCATTATTTAAGTGGCTGGAGTTGAGTCAGTGTGTTGGCAGCAGCCACTCAATGTTAGTGGTGGCTGTTTAACAGTCTGATGGCCTTGAGATTTTGTTTTTCAGTCTCTCGGTCCCTGCTTTGCTGCACCTGTATTGACCTCACCTTCTTGGATGATAGCGGGGTGAACAGGCAGTGGCTCTGGTGGTTGTTGTCCTTGATGATCTTTATGGCCTTCCTATGACGTCGGGTGGTGTAGGTGTCCTGGAGGGCAGGTAGTTTGCCCCCAATGATGCTTTGTGCAGACCTCACTACTCTCTGGAGAGCCTTACGGTTGTGGGCGGAGCAGTTGCCGTACCAGGCGGTGATACAGCCCAACAGGATGCTCTTGATTGTGCATCTGTAGAAGTTTGTGAGTGCTTTTGGTGACAAATCTAATTTCTTCAGCCTCCTGAGGTTGAAGACGCGCTGCTGGGCCTTCTTCACGACGCTGTCTGTGTGGGTGGACCAATTCTGTTTGTCCGTGATGTGTACGCCGAGGAACTTAAAACGAACTACCTCTTCCACTACTGTCCCGTAAATGTGGATAGGGGATGCTCCCTCTGCTGTTTCCTGAAGTCCACAATCATCTCCTTTGTTTTGTTGACGTTGAGTATGAGGTTATTTTCCTGACACTACACTCCGAGGGCCCTCATCTCCTCCCTGTAGTCCGTCTCGTCGTTGTTGGTAATCAAGCCTACCACTGTAGTGTCGTCTGCAAACTTGATGATAGAGTTGGAGGTGTGCATGGCCACGCAGTCGTGGGTGAACAGTGAGTACAGGAGAGGGCTCAGAACGCACCCTTGTGGAGCCCCAGTGTTGAGGATCAGCGGGGTGGAGATGTTGTTACCTACCCTCATCACCTGGGGGCGGCCTGTCAGGAAGTCCAGTACCCAGTTGCACAGGGCGGGGTCGAGACCCAGGGTCTCGAGCTTGATGACGAGTTTGGAGGGTACTGTGGTGTTAAATGCTGAGCTGTAGTCGATGAACAGCATTCTCACATAGGTATTCCTCTTGTCCAGATGGGTTAGGGCAGTGTGCAGTGTGGTTGCGATTGCGTCGTCTGCAGACCTGTTTGAGAGGTAAGCAAATTGGAGTGGGTCTAGGGTGTCAGGTAGGGTGGAGGTGATATAGTCTCTTGACTAGTCTCTCAAAGCATTTCATGATGACGGAAGTGATTGCTACATCAATTTCCATTAGTCATTTGCTTAGTTACCTTAGCTTTCTTGGGAACAGGGACAATGGTGGCCCTCTTGAAGCATGCGGGAACAGCAGACTGGGATAAGGATTGATTGAATATGTCAGTAAACACACCAGCCAGCTGGTCTGCGCATGCTCTGAGGAGGCGGCTGGGGATGCCGTCTGGGCCTGCAGCCTTGTGAGGGTTAACACGTTTAAATGTTTTCCTCACGTCGTCTGCAGTTAAGGAGAGCCCACAGGTTTTGGTTGCAGTGGGCAAAAAAGTTATGTAGTCTGTCTGGGAGCAAGACATCCTGGTCCGCGACGGGGCTGGTTTTCTTTTTGTAATCCGTGATTGACTGTAGACCCTGCCACATACCTCTTGTGTCTGAGATGTTGAATTGCGACTCTACTCTACTCTACTGTCTCTATACTGACTTAGCTTGTTTGATTGCCTACACTAGCTACACTATTTATATTCGGTCATGTTTCCGGTCACCTTGCCCTGGTTAAAAGCAGTGGTTTGCGCTTTCAGTTTCACGCGAATGCTGCCATCCATCCACGGTTTCTGGTTTGGGAATGTTTTAATCGTTGCTATGGTTACGACATCTTCAATGCACTTTCTAATGAACTCGCTCACCGAATCAGCGTATTGGTGAATGTTGTTGTTGGACGCAATGCGGAACATATCCCAATCCACGTGTAATCAGATTGGTCGGACCAGTGTTGAACAGATCTGAGCGCGGGAGCTTCTTGTTTTAGTTTCTGTTTGTAGGCTGGGAGCAACAAAATGGAGCCGTGGTCAGCTTTTCCGAAAGGAGGGCGGGGGAGGGCCTTATATGCGTCAAGGAAGTTAGAATAACTATGATCCAAGGTTTTACCAGCCCTGGTTGCGCAATCGACATGCTGATACAATTTAGGGAGTATTGTTTTCAGATTAGCGTTGTTAAAATCCCCAGCTACAATGAATGCAGCCTCAGGATATGTGGTTTCCAGTTTGCATAGAGTCAAATAAAGTTTGTTCAGGGCCATCAATGTGTTTGCTTGGGGGGGGAATATATACGGCTGTGATTATAATCGAAGAGAATTCCCTTGGTAGATAATGCGGTCGACATTTGATTGTGAGGAATTCTAAGTCAGGTGAACAGAAGGACTTGAGTTCCTGTATGCTGTTATGATCACACCACATCTCATTAATCATTAGGCATACCCCCCTGCCCCTTTTCTTACCAGAAAGATGGTTGTGTGACGAAACCAGCTGGCTGTACCGACACCGATAGTGTCTCTCGAGTGAGCCATGTTTCCGTGGAGCAAAGAACGTTACAGTCTCTGATGTCTCTCTGGAATGCTACCCTTGCTCGGATTTCATCAACCTTGTTGTCAAGTTACTGGACATTGGCGAGTAGTATGCTAGGGAGTGGTGCGCGATGTGCCCGTCTCTGGAGCCTGACCAGAAGACCGATACATTTGCCTCTTTTACGACGTCGTTGTTTTGGGTCGCCAGCTGGGATCCGATCCATTGTCATGGGTGGAAGGCAGAACACAGGATCCGCTTCAGGAAAGTCATATTCCTGGTCGTAATGATGGTGAGTTGACGTTGTCTCATATTCAGTAGTTCCTCCCGACTGTATGTAATGAAACCTAAGATTACCTGGGGTACCCATGTAAGAAATAACACGTAAAAAAACAAAATACTGCATAGTTTCCTCGGAACGCGAATCGAGGTGGGCATCTCTGTCGGTACCTGTTTCCTCCAGCATCTTCACAAGGTCTTTTGCTGTTGTTCTGGTATTCATTTGCACTTTTCGCACCAAAGTACTTGCATTTATACTTGTATACTATTGTTTGTAAAGATGAATGTGGTACCTTTAGGCGTTTGGAAATTGCGCCCAAGGATGAACCAGACTTGTGGAGGTCTACCATTTATTTTCTGATGTCTTGGCTGATTTCTTTTGTTTTTCCCATGATGTCAACCAAAGAGGCACTGAGTTTGAAGGTAGGTCTTGAAATACATCCACAGGTACACCTCCAATTGACTCAAAAGATGTCAATTAGTCTATCAGAAGCTTCTAAAGCCATGACATCATTTTCTGGAATTTTCCAAGCTGTTCAAAGGCAGGCCAACTTAGTGTATGTAAACTTCTGTCCCACTGGAATTGTGATACAGTGAATTCCAAGTGAAATAATTAGTCTGTAAACAATTGTTGGACAAATTACTTATGTCATGCACACAGTAGATGTCCTAACTGACTTTCCAAAACTATAGTTTGTTATCAAGAAATTTGTTGAGTGGTTGAAAAAAATAGTTTTAATGACTCAGACTTAAGCGTATGTGAACTTCCAACTTCAACTGTAAATATTCAGACCCTTTACTCAGTACTTTGTTAAAGCACCTCTGGCAATGATTACATCCTCGACAGGACTAACAGCCAGTTTAGCCACTAGGAAAATCATACTTCACTATTCCTAATTCAATTCCTCAGCTATGTGAATGTGAATACAGCCACAGTATGTGTGAGTGTATGGGTAATTAAATAGTAGCCTGTGAGTGACGGGGATGATTTGGCAATCTCCTCTCTATTGTACTCATATGCGAGCAGCCAACAGAGGTATAGCGTCCATTTTACAACAAGGTTATGGTATCTATATTAGGAAGAGTTTGTATGTTATCCATATTATTATGTTCGTAGACTACAGGGGGATGGATGGTATCTATATTATTATGTCAGTAGACTACAGGGGGATGGATGGTATCTATATTATTATGTCAGTAGACTACAGGGGGAATGGATGGTATCTATATTATTATGTCAGTAGACTACAGGGGGATGGATGGTATCTATATTATTATGTCAGTAGACTACAGGGGGATGGATGGTATCTATATTATTATGTCAGTAGACTACAGGGGGAATGGATGGTATCTATATTATGTCAGTAGACTACAGGGGGGATGGATGGTATCTATATTATTATGTCAGTAGACTACAGGGGGATGGATGGTATCTATATTATTATGTCAGTAGACTACAGGGGAATGGATGGTATCTATATTATTATGGCAGTAGACTACAGGGGGAATGGATGGTATCTATATTATTATGTCAGTAGACTACAGGGGGAATGGATGGTATCTATATTATTATGTCAGTAGACTACAGGGGGATGGATGGTATCTATATTATTATGTCAGTAGACTACAGGGGAATGGATGGTATCTATATTATTATGTCAGTAGACTACAGGGGGAATGGATGGTATCTATATTATTATGTCAGTAGACTACAGGGGGAATGGATGGTATCTATATTATTATGTCAGTAGACTACAGGGGGAATGGATGGTATCTATATTATTATGTCAGTAGACTACAGGGGGAATGGATGGTATCTATATTATTATGTCAGTAGACTACAGGGGGAATGGATGGTATCTATATTATTATGTCAGTAGACTACAGGGGAATGGATGGTATCTATATTATTATGTCAGTAGACTACAGGGGGATGGATGGTATCTATATTATTATGTCAGTAGACTACAGGGGGGATGGATGGTATCTATATTATTATGTCAGTAGACTACAGGGTGGATGGATGGTATCTATATGATGTTAGTGGACTACAGGGGAATGGATGGTATCTATATTATTATGTCAGTGGACTACAGGGGAATGGATGGTATCTATATTATGTTAGTGGACTACAGGGGGATGGATGGTATCTATATTATTATGTCAGTGGACTACAGGGGAATGGATGGTATCTATATGATGTTAGTGGACTACAGGGGGATGGATGGTATCTATATGATGTTAGTGGACTACAGGGGGATGGATGGTATCTATATTATTATGTCAGTAGACTACAGGGGGATGGATGGTATCTATATGATGTTAGTGGACTACAGGGGGATGGATGGTATCTATATGATGTTAGTGGACTACAGGGGAATGGATGTTATCTATATTATTATGTCAGTGGACTACAGGGGGAATGGATGGTATCTATATTATGTTAGTGGACTACAGGGGGATGGATGGTATCTATATTATTATGTCAGTGGACTACAGGGGGAATGGATGGTATCTATATGATGTTAGTGGACTACAGGGGGATGGATGGTATCTATATGATGTTAGTGGACTACAGGGGGATGGATGGTATCTATATTATGTCAGTAGACTACAGGGGGAATGGATGGTATCTATATAATGTCAGTGGACTACAGGGGGAATGGATGGTATCTATATTATTATGTCAGTAGACTACAGGGGAATGGATGGTATCTATATTATGTCAGTGGACTACAGGGGAATGGATGGTATCTATATTATTATGTCAGTAGACTACAGGGGGAATGGATGGTATCTATATGATGTTAGTGGACTACAGGGGGATGGATGGTATCTATATGATGTTAGTGGACTACAGGGGGATGGATGGTATCTATATGATGTTAGTGGACTACAGGGGGAATGGATGGTATCTATATTATGTCAGTAGACTACAGGGGGGATGGATGGTATCTATATGATGTTAGTGGACTACAGGGGGATGGATGGTATCTATATTATTATGTCAGTAGACTACAGGGGGATGGATGGTATCTATATGATGTTAGTGGACTACAGGGGAATGGATGGTATCTATATTATTATGTCAGTAGACTACAGGGGGATGGATGGTATCTATATTATTATGTCAGTAGACTACAGGGGGAATGGATGGTATCTATATTATTATGTCAGTAGACTACAGGGGGAATGGATGGTATCTATATTATTATGTCAGTAGACTACAGGGGGATGGATGGTATCTATATTATTATGTCAGTAGACTACAGGGGGATGGATGGTATCTATATTATTATGTCAGTAGACTACAGGGGAATGGATGGTATCTATATTATTATGTCAGTAGACTACAGGGGGAATGGATGGTATCTATATTATTATGTCAGTAGACTACAGGGGAATGGATGGTATCTATATTATTATGTCAGTAGACTACAGGGGAATGGATGGTATCTATATTATTATGTCAGTAGACTACAGGGGGATGGATGGTATCTATATTATTATGTCAGTAGACTACAGGGGGATGGATGGTATCTATATTATTATGTCAGTAGACTACAGGGGGAATGGATGGTATCTATATGATGTTAGTGGACTACAGGGGAATGGATGGTATCTATATTATTATGTCAGTGGACTACAGGGGAATGGATGGTATCTATATTATGTTAGTGGACTACAGGGGATGGATGGTATCTATATTATTATGTCAGTGGACTACAGGGGGAATGGATGGTATCTATATGATGTTAGTGGACTACAGGGGGGATGGATGGTATCTATATGATGTTAGTGGACTACAGGGGGATGGATGGTATCTATATTATTATGTCAGTAGACTACAGGGGGATGGATGGTATCTATATGATGTTAGTGGACTACAGGGGGATGGATGGTATCTATATTATGTCAGTAGACTACAGGGGGAATGGATGGTATCTATATAATGTCAGTGGACTACAGGGGAATGGATGGTATCTATATTATTATGTCAGTAGACTACAGGGGGAATGGATGGTATCTATATTATGTCAGTGGACTACAGGGGAATGGATGGTATCTATATTATTATGTCAGTAGACTACAGGGGGAATGGATGGTATCTATATGATGTTAGTGGACTACAGGGGGATGGATGGTATCTATATGATGTTAGTGGACTACAGGGGGATGGATGGTATCTATATGATGTTAGTGGACTACAGGGGGAATGGATGGTATCTATATTATGTCAGTAGACTACAGGGGGGATGGATGGTATCTATATGATGTTAGTGGACTACAGGGGGATGGATGGTATCTATATTATTATGTCAGTAGACTACAGGGGGATGGATGGTATCTATATGATGTTAGTGGACTACAGGGGGAATGGATGGTATCTATATTATTATGTCAGTAGACTACAGGGGGATGGATGGTATCTATATTATTATGTCAGTAGACTACAGGGGGAATGGATGGTATCTATATTATTATGTCAGTAGACTACAGGGGGAATGGATGGTATCTATATTATTATGTCAGTAGACTACAGGGGGATGGATGGTATCTATATTATTATGTCAGTAGACTACAGGGGGATGGATGGTATCTATATTATTATGTCAGTAGACTACAGGGGGAATGGATGGTATCTATATGATGTTAGTGGACTACAGGGGGAATGGATGGTATCTATATTATTATGTCAGTAGACTACAGGGTGAATGGATGGTATCTATATTATGTTAGTGGACTACAGGGGGATGGATGGTATCTATATTATTATGTCAGTGGACTACAGGGGGAATGGATGGTATCTATATGATGTTAGTGGACTACAGGGGGATGGATGGTATCTATATGATGTTAGTGGACTACAGGGGGATGGATGGTATCTATATTATTATGTCAGTGGACTACAGGGGGATGGATGGTATCTATATGATGTTAGTGGACTACAGGGGGATGGATGGTATCTATATTATGTCAGTAGACTACAGGGGGGATGGATGGTATCTATATTATTATGTCAGTGGACTACAGGGGGAATGGATGGTATCTATATTATTATGTCAGTAGACTACAGGGGGAATGGATGGTATCTATATGATGTTAGTGGACTACAGGGGGGATGGATGGTATCTATATTATTATGTCAGTAGACTACAGGGTGGATGGATGGTATCTATATGATGTTAGTGGACTACAGGGGGAATGGATGGTATCTATATGATGTTAGTGGACTACAGGGGGAATGGATGGTATCTATATTATGTCAGTAGACTACAGGGGGGATGGATGGTATCTATATGATGTTAGTGGACTACAGGGGGGATGGATGGTATCTATATTATTATGTCAGTAGACTACAGGGGGATGGATGGTATCTATATGATGTTAGTGGACTACAGGGGAATGGATGGTATCTATATTATTATGTCAGTAGACTACAGGGGGGATGGATGGTATCTATATTATTATGTCAGTAGACTACAGGGGGAATGGATGGTATCTATATTATTATGTCAGTAGACTACAGGGGGAATGGATGGTATCTATATAATGTCAGTGGACTACAGGGGGAATGGATGGTATCTATATGATGTTAGTGGACTACAGGGGGGATGGATGGTATCTATATGATGTTAGTGGACTACAGGGGGAATGGATGGATGGTATCTATATGATGTTAGTGGACTACAGGGGGGATGGATGGATGGTATCTATATGATGTTAGTGGACTACAGGGGGAATGGATGGATGGTATCTATATGATGTTAGTGGACTACAGGGGGGATGGATGGTATCTATATTATTATGTCAGTAGACTACAGGGGGGATGGATGGTATCTATATGATGTTAGTGGACTACAGGGGGATGGATGGTATCTATATTATTATGTCAGTGGACTACAGGGGGATGGATGGTATCTATATTATTATGTCAGTAGACTACAGGGGGATGGATGGTATCTATATGATGTTAGTGGACTACAGGGGGATGGATGGTATCTATATTATTATGTCAGTAGACTACAGGGGGGATGGATGGTATCTATATTATTATGTCAGTAGACTACAGGGTGGATGGATGGTATCTATATGATGTTAGTGGACTACAGGGGGATGGATGGTATCTATATTATG
This sequence comes from Oncorhynchus keta, assembly GCF_023373465.1. Lineage (NCBI taxonomy): Eukaryota > Metazoa > Chordata > Actinopteri > Salmoniformes > Salmonidae > Oncorhynchus > Oncorhynchus keta. The sequence continues at coordinate 12,489,508 of NC_068450.1, read as the reverse complement.
TCAGTGGACTACAGGGGGAATGGATGGTATCTATATGATGTTAGTGGACTACAGGGGGATGGATGGTATCTATATGATGTTAGTGGACTACAGGGGGATGGATGGTATCTATATTATTATGTCAGTAGACTACAGGGGGATGGATGGTATCTATATGATGTTAGTGGACTACAGGGGGATGGATGGTATCTATATGATGTTAGTGGACTACAGGGGGAATGGATGGTATCTATATTATTATGTCAGTAGACTACAGGGGGAATGGATGGTATCTATATGATGTTAGTGGACTACAGGGGAATGGATGGTATCTATATGATGTTAGTGGACTACAGGGGGATGGATGGTATCTATATTATTATGTCAGTAGACTACAGGGGGATAGATGGTATCTATATGATGTTAGTGGACTACAGGGGGATGGATGGTATCTATATTATGTCAGTAGACTACAGGGGGAATGGATGGTATCTATATAATGTCAGTGGACTACAGGGGAATGGATGGTATCTATATTATGTTAGTTGACTACAGGGGATGGATGGTATCTATATGATGTTAGTGGACTACATGGGGAATGGATGGTATCTATATTATGTTAGTGGACTACAGGGGAATGGATGGTATCTATATTATTATGTCAGTAGACTACAGGGGGAATGGATGGTATCTATATTATTATGTCAGTGGACTACAGGGGAATGGATGGTATCTATATTATGTTAGTGGACTACAGGGGATGGATGGTATCTATATTATTATGTCAGTGGACTACAGGGGGATGGATGGTATCTATATTATTATGTCAGTGGACTACAGGGGAATGGATGGTATCTATATTATGTTAGTGGACTACAGGGGGATGGATGGTATCTATATTATTATGTCAGTGGACTACAGGGGGAATGGATGGTATCTATATGATGTTAGTGGACTACAGGGGGAATGGATGGTATCTATATGATGTTAGTGGACTACAGGGGGGATGGATGGTATCTATATTATTATGTCAGTAGACTACAGGGTGGATGGATGGTATCTATATGATGTTAGTGGACTACAGGGGGGATGGATGGTATCTATATGATGTTAGTGGACTACAGGGGGATGGATGGTATCTATATGATGTTAGTGGACTACAGGGGGGATGGATGGTATCTATATGATGTTAGTGGACTACAGGGGGAATGGATGGTATCTATATTATTATGTCAGTAGACTACAGGGGAATGGATGGTATCTATATTATGTCAGTAGACAACAGGGGGATGAATGGTATCTATATTATTATGTCAGTAGACTACAGGGGGATGGATGGTATCTATATGATGTTAGTGGACTACAGGGGGATGGATGGTATCTATAGTATTATGTCAGTAGACAACAGGGGATGGATGGTATCTATATGATGTTAGTGGACTACAGGGGGAATGGATGGTATCTATATTATTATGTCAGTAGACTACAGGGGAATGGATGGTATCTATATAATGTCAGTGGACTACAGGGGGAATGGATGGTATCTATATTATTATGTCAGTAGACTACAGGGGGATGGATGGTATCTATAGTATTATGTCAGTAGACAACAGGGGGATGGATGGTATCTATATGATGTTAGTGGACTACAGGGGAATGGATGGTATCTATATTATTATGTCAGTAGACTACAGGGGGAATGGATGGTATCTATATAATGTCAGTGGACTACAGGGGAATGGATGGTATCTATATGATGTTAGTGGACTACAGGGGGATGGATGGTATCTATATTATGTTAGTGGACTACAGGGGGATGGATGGTATCTATATGATGTTAGTGGACTACAGGGGATGGATGGTATTGTTAGTGGACTACAGGGGAATGGATGGTATCTATATGATGTTAGTGGACTACAGGGGGATGGATGGTATCTATATGATGTTAGTGGACTACAGGGGGATGGATGGTATCTATATGATGTTAGTGGACTACAGGGGGATGGATGGTATCTATATGATGTTAGTGGACTACAGGGGGAATGGATGGTATCTATATGATGTTAGTGGACTACAGGGGGATGGATGGTATCTATATTATGTTAGTGGACTACAGGGGGATGGATGGTATCTATATGATGTTAGTGGACTACAGGGGGATGGATGGTATCTATAGTATTATGTCAGTAGACAACAGGGGGATGGATGGTATCTATATGATGTTAGTGGACTACAGGGGGAATGGATGGTATCTATATTATTATGTCAGTAGACTACAGGGTGGATGGATGGTATCTATATTATTATGTCAGTAGACTACAGGGGGAATGGATGGTATCTATATTATTATGTCAGTAGACTACAGGGGGAATGGATGGTATCTATATAATGTCAGTGGACTACAGGGGGAATGGATGGTATCTATATGATGTTAGTGGACTACAGGGGGATGGATGGTATCTATATTATGTTAGTGGACTACAGGGGGATGGATGGTATCTATATGATGTTAGTGGACTACAGGGGGATGGATGGTATTGTTAGTGGACTACAGGGGAATGGATGGTATCTATATGATGTTAGTGGACTACAGGGGGATGGATGGTATCTATATGATGTTAGTGGACTACAGGGGGATGGATGGTATCTATATTATTATGTCAGTAGACTACAGGGGGAATGGATGGTATCTATATTATTATGTCAGTAGACTACAGGGGGGATGGATGGTATCTATATGATGTTAGTGGACTACAGGGGGATGGATGGTATCTATATGATGTTAGTGGACTACAGGGGGATGGATGGTATCTATATTATTATGTCAGTAGACTACAGGGGGGATGGATGGTATCTATATTATTATGTCAGTAGACTACAGGGGGAATGGATGGTATCTATATTATTATGTCAGTAGACTACAGGGGGAATGGATGGTATCTATATGATGTTAGTGGACTACAGGGGGATGGATGGTATCTATATTATTATGTCAGTAGACTACAGGGGGAATGGATGGTATCTATATTATGTCAGTGGACTACAGGGGGATGGATGGTATCTATATTATGTCAGTAGACTACAGGGGGATGGATGATATCTATATGATGTTAGTGGACTACAGGGGGAATGGATGGTATCTATATAATGTCAGTGGACTACAGGGGGATGGATGGTATCTATATTATTATGTCAGTAGACTACAGGGGGAATGGATGGTATCTATATTATTATGTCAGTAGACAACAGGGGGATGGATGGTATCTATATGATGTTAGTGGACTACAGGGGGATGGATGGTATCTATATTATTATGTTAGTGGACTACAGGGGGATGGATGGTATCTATATGATGTTAGTGGACTACAGGGGGATGGATGGTATCTATATGATGTTAGTGGACTACAGGGGGATGGATGGTATCTATATTATTATGTCAGTAGACTACAGGGGGATGGATGGTATCTATATTATTATGTCAGTAGACTACAGGGGGGATGGATGGTATCTATATTATTATGTCAGTGGACTACAGGGGGAATGGATGGTATCTATATGATGTTAGTGGACTACAGGGGGATGGATGGTATCTATATTATGTCAGTAGACTACAGGGGGAATGGATGGTATCTATATAATGTCAGTGGACTACAGGGGGAATGGATGGTATCTATATTATGTTAGTTGACTACAGGGGGATGGATGGTATCTATATGATGTTAGTGGACTACAGGGGGATGGATGGTATCTATATGATGTTAGTGGACTACAGGGGGATGGATGGTATCTATATGATGTTAGTGGACTACAGGGGGATGGATGGTATCTATATGATGTTAGTGGACTACAGGGGGGATGGATGGTATCTATATGATGTTAGTGGACTACAGGGGGAATGGATGGTATCTATATGATGTTAGTGGACTACAGGGGGATGGATGGTATCTATATTATTATGTCAGTAGACTACAGGGGGAATGGATGGTATCTATATAATGTCAGTGGACTACAGGGGGAATGGATGGTATCTATATTATTATGTCAGTAGACTACAGGGGGAATGGATGGTATCTATATTATTATGTCAGTAGACTACAGGGGGAATGGATGGTATCTATATGATGTTAGTGGACTACAGGGGGGATGGATGGTATCTATATGATGTTAGTGGACTACAGGGGGGATGGATGGTATCTATATTATGTTAGTGGACTACAGGGGGGATGGATGGTATCTATATTATTATGTCAGTAGACTACAGGGGGAATGGATGGTATCTATATTATTATGTCAGTAGACTACAGGGGGATGGATGGTATCTATATGATGTTAGTGGACTACAGGGGGATGGATGGTATCTATATTATGTCAGTAGACTACAGGGGGATGGATGGTATCTATATGATGTTAGTGGACTACAGGGGGATGGATGGTATCTATATTATGTCAGTAGACTACAGGGGGATGGATGGTATCTATATGATGTTAGTGGACTACAGGGGGATGGATGGTATCTATATTATTATGTCAGTAGACTACAGGGGGGATGGATGGTATCTATATTATTATGTCAGTAGACTACAGGGTGGATGGATGGTATCTATATGATGTTAGTGGACTACAGGGGGATGGATGGTATCTATATGATGTTAGTGGACTACAGGGGGAATGGATGGTATCTATATTATTATGTTAGTGGACTACAGGGGGATGGATGGTATCTATATGATGTTAGTGGACTACAGGGGGATGGATGGTATCTATATGATGTTAGTGGACTACAGGGGGAATGGATGGTATCTATATTATTATGTCAGTAGACTACAGGGGGAATGGATGGTATCTATATTATTATGTCAGTAGACTACAGGGGGGATGGATGGTATCTATATTATTATGTCAGTAGACTACAGGGGGAATGGATGGTATCTATATTATGTCAGTAAGTCGCTCTGGATAAGAGCGTCTGCTAAATGACTTAAATGTAAATGTCAGTGGACTACAGGGGGAATGGATGGTATCTATATTATGTCAGTAGACTACAGGGGGATGGATGGTATCTATATTATTATGTCAGTAGACTACATGGGGAATGGATGGTATTTATATTATTATGTCAGTAGACTACATGGGGAATGGATGGTATCTATATTATTATGTCAGTAGACTACAGGGGGATGGATGGTATCTATATTATTATGTCAGTAGACTACAGGGGGATGGATGGTATCTATATTATTATGTCAGTAGACTACAGGGGGAATGGATGGTATTTATATTATTATGTCAGTAGACTACATGGGGAATGGATGGTATCTATATTATTATGTCAGTAGACTACAGGGGGATGGATGGTATCTATATTATTATGTCAGTAGACTACAGGGGGGATGGATGGTATCTATATGATGTTAGTGGACTACAGGGGGAATGGATGGTATCTATATTATTATGTCAGTAGACTACAGGGGGATGGATGGTATCTATATTATGTCAGTGGACTACAGGGGGAATGGATGGTATCTATATTATGTCAGTAGACTACATGGGGAATGGATGTGAGATTTTGAGTCAAAATGTCCATATCTGGAAAGCTATGGGTTCCTCAGGATATGATGCGTTGGTACAGAGAAGACAAACTGTTGTTCATTGTTCATATAATACAACGTCCTAATACGGGCACCACGCTATAGCCTGTCTACTAACCAAATATTTAACAATACCTTTACAGGGTGATTTTATATGTCACATCTCAGAATCTATTGGTTATTCTAATATGATTATTCTAATGCCTGCATGATTGCTTATCTTGTGTGGGATTTGTTTGGGGTGTATAAAAGTAGAATGCAAAGATCAAAACAAGTGCAGGTTTGGTTTTTCTTCTTTACTTGTAATTAGATGTACTCTCATATACTTCCCCCTCTGAAAGTATTTCCCCCACTCATCAATCTACACACAATACCCCATAATGACAAAGCAAAAACAGATTATATTTTTTTGCTAATTAATAAAAAAAAAAAACCTGAAATATCACATTTACATAAGTATTCAGACCCTTTAGTCAGAGCTTTGTTAAAGCACCTTTGGCAACAACTACATCCTCAACAGGAATAACAGTTTAGCCACTAGGAAAATCATACTATTCCAAGTTGAATTCCTCAGTATTGTGAATGTGAAGACAGCCACAGTATGTGTGACTGCATTGGTAATTAAATAGCAGCCTGCGAATGATTTGGCAATCTCCTCTCTATTGTACTCATATGTGAGCAGCCTATAGAGGTATGGATACCAGAGTATGGTGTCCATTTTACAAGGTTATGGTATCTATATTAGGAAGAGTTTAGCCACTGTGCTTCTACACCTGCATTGCTTGCTGTTTGGGGTTTTAGGCTGGGTTTCTGTACAGCACTTTGAGATATCAGCTGATGTACGAAGGGCTATATAAATAAATACGATTTGATTTGATTTGTACGGTATCCATATTATTATGTGAGCAGCCTACATAGGTATACTTTTTTAAAACTGTTTTGATTTGTCATTATGGGGCTATTGGGTGTATATATTTGTATTTTAATACATTTTAGAATAAGCTGTAATAAAATGTTGATAAAGTCAAGGCGTCTGAAATATTTCCTAAGACACAATAATTCCACTACCATGTTGGATGATAGCAATTCAAGCACTAATTACCATTTTCAAGTTAGCTGTCATCTGCATTGAAAATGTCGATACTTCATTATTTAATCTCTCCCTCTCTCCTTCACCTCCCTCCCCATGTGTGTAAATTACCCTCCACAATCCTTAGGAACGTCTTTGATTAGGGCTAGGGGTCACGCTAGCGGGACAACTTCCGGTGAAACTGGAGGGCCTGCAATTCAAATAAATAAATCATAAATCTTTATGTACATGTCTTATAATGGTTGAAAGCTTAAATTCTTGTTAATCTAACTGCACTGTCCTGTCTTTACAGTACCTATTACAGTGAAAACATGCCATGTGATTGTTTGAGGACGGGGTCCCACGTCAAAATAATTTTCCACCGGCACAGGTTTCATAAATTCACATAACATAACGATTAAATATTCACTTACTTTTTGAAAATCTTCCTCTGATTTGTCATCCAAAGGGTCCCAGCTATAACATGTAGTGTTGTTTTGTTAGATAAAATCCTTCTTTATATCTCAAAAAGTCTGTTTAGTTGGCGCCATCGATTTGAGTAATCCACTCGTTCAACATGCAGAGAAAGGAATATGAAAATCTACCCCTAAACTTTGTTTCAACAAGTCAAAATACGTTTCTATTCACTCCTCAAATACCCAAAAATGTATTCTGATTATAGCAGGTGTGTAATGTCTTCATAGCGAGAAAACACAAATTTACAAGACTGTGTCCTTCTACTAAAATGGATATTTCTTATTCGTTTTTGAAGTTACAAGCCTGAAACCTTGAACATAGACTGCTGACACCCCTTGGAAGCCATTGGAATTGCATCCAGGGAGCTTCTCAATATGACCTTTCTCTTGAATTACTATAGTTTCTAAAAAAAAAACATTTCAGGATGGTTTTTCTTTGGATTTTCTCCTACCATATCGATTGTGTTATATTCTCCTACATTATTTTATCATTTCTACAAACTGCAAAGTGTTTTATTTCCAATGGTACCAATTATATGCATATCCTCCCTTCAGGGCCTGAGCTACAGACAGTTTACTTTGGGCACGTCATTCAGACAGGAAGTCGAGAAAAAAGGGGCCTAGCCTTAAGAAGCATAGGCCTCCTCCTCATCTTAATGACTTCCACCTCCCTTATCAGCCTCACCATAAAGCATTGTATTTTTTAGGCTGTTAAGGTGTTCATTTTGGCACTCTTTTTTTTTGTATTAATCTAGTACTAGTCATTTTGACTAAAATATAATTCAGTCTTAGTCACATTTGAAAAATAATTGAGTCTAGTTATTGTCAAAATGACAAAAACAGTGAGTCATTTTAGTAAACCAAATGCCCTTTAATTTGAGTCACATTTTAGTCACATCACATTTCGATGACCTCATTAAACTATAGTAAACATATATACAAGTACAGTATAAGTAAAATACATACAAATGCAAGTAAAACTAAATGCTTTTCAACCGATCGCTGCCTGCACCAGCCCACCCGTCCAGCATCACTACTCTGGACGGTTTTGACTTAGAATATGTGGACAACTACAAATACCTAGGTGTCTGGTTAGACTGTAAACTCTCCTTCCAGACCCATATCAAACATCTCCAATCCAAAGTTAAATCTAGAATGGCTTCCTATTTCGCAACAAAGCCTCCTTCACTCATGCTGCCAAACATACCCTCATAAAACTGACTATCTTACGGATCCTCAACTTCGGCGATGTTATTTACAAAATAGCCTCCAATACCCTACTCAATAAATTGGATGCAGTCTATCACAGTGCCATCCGTTTTGTCACCAAAGCACCATATACTACCCACCACTGCGACCTGTACGCTCTCGTTGGCTGACCCTCGATTCATACTCGTCACCAAACCCACTGGCTCCAGGTCTTTACTGTGTTCACTCCTGTTATCAAACTGCCATATTCCAAACACTTTGTGTAATGCTTATGAGGAAGTATCCAGCGATTTACATATGTCCTGCTAGGTAAAGTCCCTTCTTATCTCAGCTCGCTGATCACCATAGCAGCACCCACCTGTAGCACGTGCTCCAGCAGGTATATCTCTCTAGTCACCCCCAAAACCAATTCCTCCTTTGGCCGCCTCTCCTTCCAGTTCTCTGCTGCCAATGACTGGAACGAACTACAAAAATCTCTGAAACTGGAAACACTTATCTCCCTCACTAGCTTTAATAAGCACCAGCTGTTAGAGCAGCTCACAGATTACTGCACCTGTACATAGCCCATCTATAATTTAGCCCAAACAACTCCCTCTTCCCCTACTGTATTTATTTATTTTGCTCCTTTGCACCCCATTATTTCTATCTCTACTTTGCACATTCCTCCACTGCAGGTCTACCATTCCAGTGTTTTACTTGCTATATTGTATTTACTTCGCCACCATGGCCTTTTTTTTGCCTTTACCTCCCTTCTCACCTCATTTGCTCACATCGTATATAGACTTATTTTTCTACTGTATTATTGGCCGTATGTTTGTTTTATTCCATGTGTAACTCTGTGTCGTTGTATCTGTCGAACTGCTTTGCTTTATAATAATAATAATAATATATGCCATTTAGCTGACGCTTTTATCCAAAGCGACTTACAGTCATGTGTGCATACATTCTACGTATGGGTGGTCCCGGGAATCGAACCCACTATCCTGGCGTTACAAGCGCCATTTATCTTGGCCAGGTCGCAATTGTAAATGAGAACTTGTTCTCAACTTACTTACCTGGTTAAATAAAGGTAAAATTAAATAAATAAATAAAATATCACTGCCCTCCATGTGCACAAACATACCTTTTCCTACCAACATATTTTTCTGCATAACAGCCTATTGTCACAACAGCAGAAATATGCCAAACATTTAGGATACATACATAAGTACTATCCCACTGGGCACAGACGTTAATTCAACGTTGGTTCAATGTAATTTCATTGAAACGAGGTGGAAACAACGTTGATTCAACCAGTGTGAGCCCAGTGGGATCTGGCTATGTAAATTCATCATTCAGTCTACATAGGTATTGCACATTGCATACTGTACGAAACACGTCTGTTATCAATATTGCACAGACGCCTCAGCCACATTCATACCCAAAAGTAAAAAGGGGCCTAATGGCTTTGAATGTGAGCAGATGACTGTTTCGCCCAGTGATTTAGTCGAGTCAGTGAACCTAGTCGAGTTATGAGTCCCTGTTGCTGAGTCCTCGTCAGTAAGTTGTCCTTTCTTTCTGTGTGTCACCAAATGTTTTCACATCGGCTCCTGGTTTATACTGTTTAATACCTGGCTCACGTTCAGTTCAAAATCATTCTCAAGGGAGAGAAAAACATACTCTAGCTAGATTGTTGTTTTACTATTACACTCAATGCTGCTATTGTATTTATTCGCTCCATAAAGCAGCTTGTGTTCGCTCTTATTTATTTACTTTTTATTTTACCCCAATTTATCCCCAATTTATCCCCAATTTCGATCTTGTCTCATTGCTGCAACTCCCCAATGGGCTCGGGAGGCGAAGGTTGAATGACCTGCCAAACCGTTCTTCTTTACACCCGCCCGCTTATCCCGGAACCGATATGTCAGAGGACTGACGTCAGATGTAAGCCTGCAGGCACCCAGCCTTCCACAAGGAGTCGCTAGAGTGCTAACGACACTGGGCCAATGGTACTCCCGATCACGGTCTGTTATGACACAGCCCAGGAACAATACCGGGTCTGTATTGGTGCCACTCGGGAGGCCACGGAGCTTGTGTTTCTAAACCAGGCAAAGAGTAGCTAACTAGAAGGCTGGTGGTGATTGGTTAGCTATGGGGAAGCAAGATAGTCGCCTCTGCGATGTGGATAATCAGAGGCGGAGCTGGGGCGCTGCCTGACTGCTTGTCTGCCAACACTCATTGCTTGCTCCCCCGCAGCTCATCAGCTCATCAGCTGATGTACGCTGTGTGTTCCAGGTGTGGCACATCCTTCCCACTGTTGAACAGAACTGCGCAGGGCATCTGTCCTAATTATATTAATTGTGCTTATCACTGAAAAGCACTCAATCTAAAATCTATTTTCCAGTCAACTTAAAATAGTCCGATTTTAGTCACAGAGACAATTTCTTATTGTTTTCTTTAAGTTATATATTTTTTTCTGGATCTATTTAGTCATTTCTAGTCTCGTAAATTGCCTCAAAATATACTGTAGGTGTTTCACAAATATTTGAGTCACTATTTTTGTTGATTAAATTAACACTGGCTGATGACGGATGAGAGAAAATGGTCCATGTCTGGAACCATATGAATGTCACAGTTCAATGCCTCTCCAACAAGATTCATTACTGTCATTAAAACGCTGCTTTCTCACATTCTCCCGCAAAAGTCACATTATGCAATTATCCCAGGCAGGTAGAATACAAAGTCTACTATTGGCAGATGAAGTGGGCGGCTAGCCTTTATACAACTGCGTCCAAATCGGCAGACTATTCCCTGCATAGGACCCTATGGGCCTGCTTGATAGTAGTGCACTATGTCGGGAGGAGGGTGCCATTTGGGAAGCAGACTATGGCGGTCTATTTTTATCCTACGAGGACATCACCAGCTTGGATAATCAACCTCGACCAGATTGCGCTACAGAGAAACAAATTGCTTCGTTAAACCATGAAAATGATGGAGCTAAAGGAATGACAAACAGATCGGGTACATTTATCAACGTTGTTTACTTCCTCAGACACAAATCACCCAGACTCCCAGTCTCTCCAGACCAGAATTCATTTGAAAAATTGCTTGGTTATAGTTACAATTTATCACTGACATTTTACATTAAATGGTAGTCAAGATAGATTACATTTGTCAAGTATTACAACAGCATTGTTTACAGACACTGTATTTTTCACTCGTTTATACAGAGGAGAGCAGTACATTAAGAAAAAGACCTCAAATACGGTATATCACTCTGAAATTATATTGATTTGCATTGTTGATTGGAAGTTGGGCGTTGATTGACCCTGTTAAATAAATGTAATACATTTAAATTCAATTCAAATTTAAATGTTTTCTTTCAAACATAATGTTTGTTTTCCATGTTTCATTGATGATTGATTGAGTGGCTCTAGCACGGCATTCCCTCAGGCCCACGTTGACATGAGGCAAACTCTTCTCTATATAGCTGCAATATGACCCAAAACTGAAAGGAAAGACAAAAATCTAAGCATATGTTCTGATGTTCTGACGTTCTGACGTTCCGACGTCTTGACGTCTTGATGTTCTAATGTCCTGATGTCCTAGTGGTCTAATGTTCTGATGTCTTGATGTTCTGATGTCTTGATGTTCTGATGTTCTGATATTCTGATGTCCTGATGTTCTAACGTTCTGGTGTTCTAATGTTCTGGTGTTCTAACGTTCTGGTGTTCTAATGTTCTGATGTTCTAACGTTCTGGTGTTCTAATGTTCTGGTGTTCTGATGTTCTAATGTTCTAATGTTCTGGTGTTCTAACGTTCTGGTGTTCTAATGTTCTGGTGTTCTGATGTTCTAATGTTCTGGTGTTCTGGTGTTCTGATGTTCTGATGTTCTGGTGTTCTAATGTTCTAATGTTCTGATGTTCTAATGTGTTGTGGAAAGGGGAGAAAGTATCATTTTCCCCAGGATAATTCACACTGCTTTGCTTTGTTTATTAACAGCTTTGTTGTGTGTGTGTGTGTGTGTGTGTGTGTGTGTGTGTGTGTGTGTGTGTGTGTGTGTGTGTGTGTGTGTGTGTGTGTGTGTGTGTGTGTGTGTGTGTGTGTGTGTGTGTCCCAACAAAATAATGACCCTTCTGAGTCACTGACTGAGGAGTTGGTGGCTTCACAAATATTCACCATCATTAACACACATCAAGCCAATGATTTCACATGTAAGAAGTGTTTGTGTGTGGTGGTCTGAGGCTTCAAAACGTCATATCATCTGTAAGATGCACCTTGTTTTGAGTGATGCTACTGAAATCAGAGCCTTGTGTGTTTTTGTGATACTTCCTCAACATCAACGATGCTTTCAGACACTAAGTGGTCCTCTTGTTTTGACTCTTATAAACCAGATACCAGAGGGGACTGACCTGTGCTGTAGGAGACCTGATGAGCATCAAGATTAGAGCTTCATTTTATAGGCCATAGTTGTTGCATCACATTTCTGTGAACACTGGCTTTGATCCAGGAAAACCCAACCAACACATGGTTATTAAAAGAGATCAGATTCTACCTCAACCAATCAATCAATCAATTGTATTTATAAAGCCCTTCTTACATCAGCTGATGTCACAATGTGCTGTACAGAAACCCAGTCTAAAACCCCAAACAGCCAGCAATGCAGGTGTAGAAGCACGGTGGCTAGGAAAAACTCCCTAGAAAGGCCAGAACCTAGGATGAAACCTAGAGAGGAACCAGGCTATGAGGGGTGGCCAGTCCTCTTCTGGCTGTGCTGGGTGGAGATTATAACAGAACATGGGCAAGATGTTCAAATGTTCATAGATGACTAGCAGGGTCAAATAATAGTCATCACAGTGGTTGTCGAGGGAGCAACAGGTCAGCACCTCAGGAGTAAATGTCAGTTAGCTTTTCATAGCCGATCATTCAGAGTATCTCTACCGCTCCTGCTGTCACTAGAGAGTTGAAAACAGCAGGTCTGGGACACGTGCCCACTACCTGCTGTCTCTAGAGAGTTGAAAACAGCAGGTCTGGGACAGGTGCCCACTACCTGCTGTCTCTAGAGAGTTGAAAACAGCAGGTCTGGGACAGGTGCACACTACCTGCTGTCTCTAGAGAGTTGAAAACAGCAGGTCTGGGACAAGTGCCTACTACCTGCTGTCTCTAGAGAGTTGAAAACAGCAGGTCTGGGACAGGTGCACACTACCTGCTGTCTCTAGAGAGTTGAAAACAGCAGGTCTGGGACAAGTGCCTACTACCTGCTGTCTCTAGAGAGTTGAAAACAGCAGGTCTGGGACAGGTGCACACTACCTGCTGTCTCTAGAGAGTTGAAAACAGCAGGTCTGGGACAAGTGCCTACTACCTGCTGTCTCTAGAGAGTTGAAAACAGCAGGTCTGGGACAAGTGCACACTACCTGCTGTCTCTAGAGAGTTGAAAACAGCAGGTCTGGGACAGGTGCACACTACCTGCTGTCTCTAGAGAGTTGAAAACAGCAGGTCTGGGACAGGTGCACACTACCTGCTGTCTCTAGAGAGTTGAAAACAGCAGGTCTGGGACAGGTGCCTACTACCTGCTGTCTCTAGAGAGTTGAAAACAGCAGGTCTGGGACAGGTGCACACTACCTGCTGTCTCTAGAGAGTTGAAAACAGCAGGTCTGGGACAGGTGCACACTACCTGCTGTCTCTAGAGAGTTGAAAACAGCAGGTCTGGGACAGGTGCCTACTACCTGCTGTCTCTAGAGAGTTGAAAACAGCAGGTCTGGGACAGGTGCACACTACCTGCTGTCTCTAGAGAGTTGAAAACAGCAGGTCTGGGACAGGTGCCTACTACCTGCTGTCTCTAGAGAGTTGAAAACAGCAGGTCTGGGACAGGTGCCTACTACCTGCTGTCTCTAGAGAGTTGAAAACAGCAGGTCTGGGACAGGTGCCCACTACCTGCTGTCTCTAGAGAGTTGAAAACAGCAGGTCTGGGACAGGTGCCCACTACCTGCTGTCTCTAGAGAGTTGAAAACAGCAGGTCTGGGACAGGTGCCCACTACTGCTGTCTCTAGAGAGTTGAAAACAGCAGGTCTGGGACAGGTGCCTACTACCTGCTGTCTCTAGAGAGTTGAAAACAGCAGGTCTGGGACAGGTGCCTACTACCTGCTGTCTCTAGAGAGTTGAAAACAGCAGGTCTGGGACAGGTGCCTACTACCTGCTGTCTCTAGAGAGTTGAAAACAGCAGGTCTGGGACAGGTGCACACTACCTGCTGTCTCTAGAGAGTTGAAAACAGCAGGTCTGGGACAGGTGCCTACTACCTGCTGTCTCTAGAGAGTTGAAAACAGCAGGTCTGGGACAGGTGCACACTACCTGCTGTCTCTAGAGAGTTGAAAACAGCAGGTCTGGGACAGGTGCCTACTACCTCCCCATAAAGCTGTTGTCAATTATCCTCCACTACTGTATGCAGGCCGTACATCTCTGTGACTGATCTATCTCCTTCTTTATTTGTTCTGTCTTGGTAAATATTGAAAAACAGGAGTTTTTGAATGGAGCTATGTGGTGTTTATTGCAACGCTGTGTAGCAGATGGAGATAATAGTGTCATTTTTCAGTGCACTATACAGGTAATAGGCTGCCATTTGGGACATGTTATTTGTGTTTAATGGTGTTCATCACGGATAACCCTCACTGGAGAATAATCAGAGAGGACAGATTGACAGATAGGCAACACACTGTGAAACACCTCAAGAAAATGAACTGTGGTGTTAACTAAAAATAAAACTGGTGTGTAACACCACTGGGTGGCAGTGTGCTGCTGATATGGAGGAGTGGCTAAAACCACCAGAAGCGAAAGCCTATCCACCTACGTTCATTATACACTTACATGAGTGGTGGCCTGTAGGAGCATTTACCCACTGTGCTGAACCGTTTGGAAGGGAATGGGAATCAGTGAGGAGCATTGGCCACCCACAGACAGCTCACACACCAGGATGTGTCCTAATCACATTACATTGCCTCTTCACTCCATCTTCTGCAAATACTATGTATAGTGGGCATTGAACTAAACCTCCACGTGTTACTGTAGTAAAGCCTATCTCAAATGAATGTATATATCATAAACCATCATAAATAAAAATCATAAAAAAATACAAATGGAATATAAATGTCCATCTCCTCACAGATATTATGTTTTTTTTAAAGTACCTTACAAGAGCACTGACAAAAATACTCAAAGAATTGAGTGTAAAACCCCCACAAAATGCCTACAATGTATATATACTTTAAATATATATATATATATATATAAATATTTTAAACATTCCTTTAAAAAGAGGACTCAATTGTCATATATGAGTAAAGGTATTGATGCAGTATTAGAAAATGAGTCATGTAAAAGTGAAAGATAGCCAGGGGACACACTCCAACACTCAGACATCATGTACAGATAGCCAGGGGCAGACTCCAACACTCAAACATAATTTACAGATAGCCAGGGGCAGACTCCAACACTCAGACATCATGTACAGATAGCCAGGGGCAGACTCCAACACTCAGACATCATGTACAGATAGCCAGGGGCACACTCCAACACTCAGACATCATGTACAGATAGCCAGGGGCACACTCCAACACTCAGACATCATGTACAGATAGCCAGGGGCACACTCCAACACTCAGACATCATGTACAGATAGCCAGGGGCACACTCCAACACTCAGACATCATGTACAGATAGCCAGGGGCACACTCCAACACTCAGACATAATTTACAGATAGCCAGGGGCAGACTCCAACACTCAGACATCATGTACAGACAGCCAGGGGCACACTCCAACACTCAGACATCATGTACAGATAGCCAGGGGCACACTCCAACACTCAGACATCATGTACAGACAGCCAGGGGCACACTCCAACACTCAGACATCATGTACAGATAGCCAGGGGCAGACTCCAACACTCAGACATCATGTACAGACAGCCAGGGGCACACTCCAACACTCAGACATCATGTACAGATAGCCAGGGGCACACTCCAACACTCAGACATCATGTACAGATAGCCAGGGGCACACTCCAACACTCAGACATCATGTACAGACAGCCAGGGGCACACTCCAACACTCAGACATCATTTACAGATAGCCAGGGGCACACTCCAACACTCAGACATCATGTACAGATAGCCAGGGGCAGACTCCAACACTCAGACATCATGTACAGATAGCCAGGGGCACACTCCAACACTCAGACATCATGTACAGATAGCCAGGGGCACACTCCAACACTCAGACATAATTTACAGATAGCCAGGGGCACACTCCAACACTCAGACATCATGTACAGATAGCCAGGGGCACACTCCAACACTCAGACATCATGTACAGATAGCCAGGGGCACACTCCAACACTCAGACATCATGTACAGATAGCCAGGGGCACACTCCAACACTCAGACATAATTTACAGATAGCCAGGGGCACACTCCAACACTCAGACATCATGTACAGATAGCCAGGGGCACACTCCAACACTCAGACATCATGTACAGATAGCCAGGGCACACTCCAACACTCAGACATCATGTACAGATAGCCAGGGGCACACTCCAACACTCAGACATAATTTACAGATAGCCAGGGGCACACTCCAACACTCAGACATCATGTACAGACAGCCAGGGGCACACTCCAACACTCAGACATCATTTACAGATAGCCAGGGGCACACTCCAACACTCAGACATCATTACAGATAGCCAGGGGCAGACTCCAACACTCAGACATCATGTACAGATAGCCAGGGGCAGACTCCAACACTCAGACATCATGTACAGATAGCCAGGGGCACACTC
Organism: Oncorhynchus keta; assembly: GCF_023373465.1. NCBI lineage: Eukaryota > Metazoa > Chordata > Actinopteri > Salmoniformes > Salmonidae > Oncorhynchus > Oncorhynchus keta. The sequence goes on along the minus strand of NC_068450.1, from coordinate 12,472,375 downwards.
CAACACTCAGACATCATGTACAGACAGCCAGGGGCACACTCCAACACTCAGACATCATGTACAGATAGCCAGGGGCACACTCCAACACTCAGACATCATGTACAGATAGCCAGGGGCACACTCCAACACTCAGACATCATGTACAGATAGCCAGGGGCAGACTCCAACACTCAGACATCATGTACAGATAGCCAGGGGCAGACTCCAACACTCAGACATCATGTACAGATAGCCAGGGGCAGACTCCAACACTCAGACATCATGTACAGATAGCCAGGGGCAGACTCCAACACTCAGACATCATGTACAGATAGCCAGGGGCAGACTCCAACACTCAGACATCATGTACAGATAGCCAGGGGCAGACTCCAACACTCAGACATCATGTACAGATAGCCAGGGGCAGACTCCAACACTCAGACATCATGTACAGATAGCCAGGGGCAGACTCCAACACTCAGACATCATGTACAGATAGCCAGGGGCACACTCCAACACTCAGACATCATGTACAGATAGCCAGGGGCACACTCCAACACTCAGACATCATGTACAGATAGCCAGGGGCAGACTCCAACACTCAGACATCATGTACAGATAGCCAGGGGCAGACTCCAACACTCAGACATCATGTACAGATAGCCAGGGACACACTCCAACACTCAGACATAATTTACAGATAGCCAGGGGCAGACTCCAACACTCAGACATCATGTACAGATAGCCAGGGGCAGACTCCAACACTCAGACATAATTTACAGATAGCCAGGGGCAGACTCCAACACTCAGACATCATGTACAGATAGCCAGGGTCAGACTCCAACACTCAGACATCATTACAGATAGCCAGGGGCAGACTCCAACACTCAGACATCATTACAGATAGCCAGGGTCAGACTCCAACACTCAGACATCATTACAGATAGCCAGGGTCAGACTCCAACACTCAGACATCATGTACAGATAGCCAGGGGCACACTCCAACACTCAGACATCATGTACAGATAGCCAGGGGCAGACTCCAACACTCAGACATCATTACAGATAGCCAGGGGCAGACTCCAACACTCAGACATCATGTACAGATAGCCAGGGGCACACTCCAACACTCAGACATCATGTACAGATAGCCAGGGGCAGACTCCAACACTCAGACATCATGTACAGATAGCCAGGGGCACACTCCAACACTCAGACATCATTACAGATAGCCAGGGGCAGACTCCAACACTCAGACATCATGTACAGATAGCCAGGGGCAGACTCCAACACTCAGACATCATGTACAGATAGCCAGGGGCACACTCCAACACTCAGACATCATTACAGATAGCCAGGGTCAGACTCCAACACTCAGACATCATGTACAGATAGCCAGGGGCAGACTCCAACACTCAGACATCATGTACAGATAGCCAGGGGCAGACTCCAACACTCAGACATCATTACAGATAGCCAGGGGCAGACTCCAACACTCAGACATCATGTACAGATAGCCAGGGGCAGACTCCAACACTCAGACATCATGTACAGATAGCCAGGGGCAGACTCCAACACTCAGACATCATGTACAGATAGCCAGGGGCAGACTCCAACACTCAGACATCATGTACAGATAGCCAGGGGCACACTCCAACACTCAGACATCATGTACAGATAGCCAGGGGCAGACTCCAACACTCAAACATAATTTACAGATAGCCAGGGGCAGACTCCAACACTCAGACATCATGTACAGATAGCCAGGGGCAGACTCCAACACTCAGACATCATGTACATATAGCCAGGGGCAGACTCCAACACTCAGACATCATGTACATATAGCCAGGGGCAGACTCCAACACTCAGACATCATTTACAGATAGCCAGGGGCAGACTCCAACACTCAGACATCATTACAGATAGCCAGGGGCACACTCCAACACTCAGACATCATGTACAGATAGCCAGGGGCAGACTCCAACACTCAGACATCATTACAGATAGCCAGGGTCAGACTCCAACACTCAGACATCATGTACAGATAGCCAGGGGCAGACTCCAACACTCAGACATCATGTACAGATAGCCAGGGGCAGACTCCAACACTCAGACATCATGTACAGATAGCCAGAGGCACACTCCAACACTCAGACATCATTACAGATAGCCAGGGGCAGACTCAACACTCAGACATCATGTACAGATAGCCAGGGGCAGACTCCAACACTCAGACATCATGTACAGATAGCCAGGGGCACACTCCAACACTCAGACATCATTACAGATAGCCAGGGGCAGACTCCAACACTCAGACATCATGTACAGATAGCCTGGGGCAGACTCCAACACTCAGACATCATGTACAGATAGCCAGGGGCAGACTCCAACACTCAGACATCATTACAGATAGCCAGGGGCAGACTCCAACACTCAGACATCATGTACAGATAGCCAGGGGCAGACTCCAACACTCAGACATCATGTACAGATAGCCAGGGGCAGACTCCAACACTCAGACATCATGTACAGATAGCCAGGGGCAGACTCCAACACTCAGACATCATGTACAGATAGCCAGGGGCACACTCCAACACTCAGACATCATGTACAGATAGCCAGGGGCAGACTCCAACACTCAGACATCATTACAGATAGCCAGGGGCAGACTCCAACACTCAGACATCATGTACAGATAGCCAGGGGCAGACTCCAACACTCAGACATCATGTACATATAGCCAGGGGCAGACTCCAACACTCAGACATCATGTACATATAGCCAGGGGCAGACTCCAACACTCAGACATCATTTACAGATAGCCAGGGGCAGACTCCAACACTCAGACATCATTACAGATAGCCAGGGGCACACTCCAACACTCAGACATCATTACAGATAGCCAGGGGCACACTCCAACACTCAGACATCATGTACAGATAGCCAGGGGCAGACTCCAACACTCAGACATCATGTACAGATAGCCAGGGGCACACTCCAACACTCAGACATCATGTACAGATAGCCAGGGGCAGACTCCAACACTCAGACATCATGTACAGATAGCCAGGGACAGACTCCAACACTCAGACATCATGTACAGATAGCCAGGGGCACACTCCAACACTCAGACATCATGTACAGATAGCCAGGGGCAGACTCCAACACTCAGACATCATGTACAGATAGCCAGGGGCACACTCCAACACTCAGACATCATGTACAGATAGCCAGGGGCAGACTCCAACACTCAGACATCATGTACAGATAGCCAGGGGCAGACTCCAACACTCAGACATCATGTACAGATAGCCAGGGGCAGACTCCAACACTCAGACATCATGTACAGATAGCCAGGGGCAGACTCCAACACTCAGACATCATGTACAGATAGCCAGGGGCACACTCCAACACTCAGACATCATGTACAGATAGCCAGGGGCACACTCCAACACTCAGACATCATTACAGATAGCCAGGGCAGACTCCAACACTCAGACATCATGTACAGATAGCCAGGGACAGACTCCAACACTCAGACATCATGTACAGATAGCCAGGGACAGACTCCAACACTCAGACATCATGTACATACGAAGCGTTTGTGTTTAGTGAGTCCGCCAGATCAGAGGCAGTAGGGATGACCAGAGATGTTCTCTTGATAAGTGTGTGAATTGGACCAAGTCAATTTAATGAGTAATTTTGAGTGTCAGGGACGTTGTATGGAGTAAAAATTATATTATTTTCATTAAGAATGTAGTGAAGTAAAAGTAAAAGTTAGCAAAAATATAAATAGTAAAATAAAAAAAATAAAAATGACTTAAGTAGTACTTTAAAGTATTTTTACTTAAGTACCTTACACCATTGCGACCCTCCCACTCTGTCTTCCGAATTCTTTCTCTTTGCTCTTGTTTTCCTTAAAAGGACGACGGTGGGCGGAGCCAGGAGGGTCGTCAACAAAAAGGGACACACCTGGGCTCGGCTGTGTCCCTGGGATAAATACACATTTCCCCCATACATCCCTCCACGGAGATACACTATTGTTTTTAGTTGTGTCATTTTGGGCTACTTGTTGTTCGTTTGTTTTGGCACCTTTCAACCTCATTATCACCATCTATGCATCCACTCACTCACACTACTGACTACGTACACCATTGTTATCTGAATATAATGAATCTTTATTTAATAAATATGTGTTTGTTATATCTTCGTCTCCGCGTTGTCTCCCTCTTTGTTACGGGCTATGAGCCAGTTCGTAATACGAGAGAGAGACCTGCTACACAGCTAGATACAGACCCTTACAATACAGAGAGGAGACCTGTTACACAACTACATACAGACCCTTACAATACAGAGAGAGAGACCTGCTACACAGCTAGATACAGACCCTTACAATACAGAGAGAGAGACCTGCTACACAACTACATACAGACCCTTACAATACAGAGAGAGAGACCTGCTACACAGCTAGATACAGACCCTTACAATACAGAGAGAGAGAGGGAGAGAGAGAGAGAGAGAGAGCTGCTACACAGCTAGATACAGACCCTTACAATACAGAGATAGAGAGCTGCTACACAGCTAGATACAGACCCTTACAGTACAGAGAGAGAGACCTGCTACACAACTAGATACAGACCCTTACAATACAGAGAGAGACCTGCTACACAACTAGATACAGACCCTTACAATACAGAGAGAGAGACCCGCTTCACAACTACATACAGACCCTTACAATACACAGAGAAAGAGACCTGCTACACAGCTAGATACAGACCCTTACAATACAGAGATAGAGAGGGAGAGAGAGAGAGAGAGAGAGCTGCTACACAGCTAGATACAGACCCTTACAATACAGAGAGCTGCTACACAACTAGATACATACCCTTACAATACAGAGAGAGACCTGCTACACAACTAGATACAGACCCTTACAGTACAGAGAGCTGCTACACAGCTAGATACAGACCCTTACAGTACAGAGAGAGCTGCTACACAGCTAGATACAGACCCTTACAGTACAGAGAGAGAGACCTGCTACACAGCTAGATACAGACCCTTACAATACAGAGAGCTGCTACACAGCTAGATACAGACCCTTACAGTACAGAGAGAGAGACCTGCTACACAGCTAGATACAGACCCTTACAATACAGAGAGCTGCTACACAGCTAAATACAGACCCTTACAGTACAGAGAGCTGCTACACAGCTAGATACATGCCCTTACAGTACAGAGAGAGAGACCTGCTACACAACTAGATATTGTTATCTGAATATAATTTACTTTATTTAATAAATATATGTTTGTTATTTCTTCGTCTCCGCGTTGTCTCCCTCTTTGTTACGGGCTATGAGCCAGTTCGTAATACGAGAGAGAGACCTGCTACACAGCTAGATACAGACCCTTACAATACAGAGAGGAGACCTGTTACACAACTACATACAGACCCTTACAATACAGAGAGAGAGACCTGCTACACAACTAGATATTGTTATCTGAATATAATTTACTTTATTTAATAAATATATGTTTGTTATTTCTTCGTCTCTGCGTTGTCTCCCTCTTTGTTACGGGCTATGAGCCAGTTCGTAATACGAGAGAGAGACCTGCTACACAGCTAGATACAGACCCTTACAATACAGAGAGCTGCTACACAACTAGATACATACCCTTACAGTACAGAGAGCTGCTACACAACTACATACAGACCCTTACAATACAGAGAGAGAGACCTGCTACACAACTACATACAGACAATACAGAGAGCTGCTACACAACTAGATACATACCCTTACAGTACAGAGAGCTGCTACACAGCTAGATACATGCCCTTACAGTACAGAGAGAGAGACCTGCTACACAACTAGATACATACCCTTACAATACAGAGATAGAGAGGGAGAGAGAGACAGCTGCTACACAGCTAGATACAGACCCTTACAGTACAGAGAGCTGCTACACAGCTAGATACAGACCCTTACAGTACAGAGAGAGAGACCTGCTACACAGCTAGATACAGACCCTTACAGTACAGAGAGCTGCTACACAACTAGATACAGACCCTTACAGTACAGAGAGCTGCTACACAGCTAGATACAGACCCTTACAGTACAGAGAGCTGCTACACAGCTAGATACAGACCCTTACAGTACAGAGAGCTGCTACACAACTAGATACAGACCCTTACAGTACAGAGAGAGAGACCTGCTCCACAACTAGATACATGCCCTTAAAGTACAGAGAGAGAGACCTGCTACACAGCTAGATACAGACCCTTACAGTACAGAGAGAGAGACCTGCTACACAGCTAGATACAGACCCTTACAATACACAGAGCTGCTACACAACTAGATACAGACCCTTACAGTACAGAGAGCTGCTACACAGCTAGATACAGACCCTTACAGTACAGAGAGCTGCTACGGGCTACTAGCCAGTTCGTAACAACTTTATGTACTGCATGTACACAATACTGACAGCTGAATTAGATGAAATGACCTTTTAAACATCTCCAGCTGTTCTGTTTATTCCACTTGATGGAAGGTAATACTGTATGTACAGTGATGAGTTTTCTATCCGTACATCTTACTAGTGTGTCTAATGGTTGAACACTGACATGACAACATGAACCACGGGCCAATTCGTGTTTAAGTGACAATGTCTTTACCAGCACGAGTTTGAAGCTTCCCTCTTTCTGTCTGTTTTCAATCTAAATATGAACTGCTGTCTAACTGTAGTGTAACTTTTTAAGGACAATGATTACAACTGCAATCAAGGATAAACAATGTTTATTTACAATGTTCAATTACCCCAATCAAGAGTCTTCCTTTTAATTAGCGTACGCTGTCTGAGTTTAATCATGTTGAGACACAAAAGTTACAAGATAAATGTACTTTTCAAGAATCCTTTAGTGGACTTTCTCTGAGTCGTCTCACTCTCACACAAATGATGATTTATATATTAGGTTGTAGCCTGGTAGGTCACATCTCTAACAGCATGACTGATAGCTTACGTTATCAGATCAGCTGTGATGGATTCAAACCATCCCACCAGCCTTGTCTTCAGGCTCAGTTCACAGGAGAGGGGACATCTACAACCAGGGAGAGATGCTGTAATATGATATGGAGGAAGTGTGTGTGTGTGTGTGTGTGTGTGTGTGTGTGTGTGTGTGTGTGTGTGTGTGTGTGTGTGTGTGTGTGTGTGTGTGTGTGTGTGTGTGTGAGGGTTAAAGATCAGTTAAGGTTAGTAAAGTTAGTTAAGTAAGTATAGTATTGATAAGGGTGCTGTTTCCTTATAATAATCATTGTAGTTTCCACAAGTGCCTGAACGACTTAGTGAAAGTGTATATGAAACACATTCCACGTACAGGTTCTCTCTGGCTTAGTTGGTAGAACATGGCGCTTGCAACACCATGATAGTTGGTTCCATTCCATGTACAGGTTCTCTCTGGCTTAGTTGGTAGAACATGGCGCTTGCAACAGCGTGATAGTTGGTTCCATTCCACATACAGGTTCTCTCTGGCTTAGTTGGTAGAACATGGTGCTTGCAACACCGTGATAGTTGGTTCCATTCCATGTACAGGTTCTCTCTGGCTTAGTTGGTAGAACATGGTGCTTGCAACACCGTGATAGTTGGTTCCATTCCACGTACAGGTTCCCTCTGGCTTAGTTGGTAGAACATGGCGCTTGCAACACCGTGATAGTTGGTTCCATTCCACATACAGGTTCCCTCTGGCTTAGTTGGTAGAACATGGTGCTTGCAACACCGTGATAGTTGGTTCCATTCCATGTACAGGTTCTCTCTGGCATAGTTGGTAGAACATGGCACTTGCAACACCGTGATAGTTGGTTCCATTCCACATACAGGTTCCCTCTGGCTTAGTTGGTAGAACATGGTGCTTGCAACACCGTGATAGTTGGTTCCATTCCACATACAGGTTCTCTCTGGCTTAGTTGGTAGAACATGGTGCTTGCAACACCGTGATAGTTGGTTCCATTCCATGTACAGGTTCTCTCTGGCATAGTTGGTAGAACATGGCACTTGCAACACCATGATAGTTGGTTCCATTCCACGTACAGGTTCTCTCTGGCTTAGTTGGTAGAACATGGTGCTTGCAACACCGTGATAGTTGGTTCCATTCCACGTACAGGTTCCCTCTGGCTTAGTTGGTAGAACATGGTGCTTGCAACACCATGATAGTTGGTTCCATTCCACGTACAGGTTCTCTCTGGCTTAGTTGGTAGAACATGGCGCTTGCAACACCATGATAGTTGGTTCCATTCCACGTACAGGTTCTCTCTGGCTTAGTTGGTAGAACATGGCGCTTGCAACACCATGATAGTTGGTTCCATTCCACGTACAGGTTCTCTCTGGCTTAGTTGGTAGAACATGGCGCTTGCAACACCGTGATAGTTGGTTCCATTCCACGTACAGGTTCTCTCTGGCTTAGTTGGTAGAACATGGCGCTTGCAACAGCGTGATAGTTGGTTCCATTCCACATACAGGTTCTCTCTGGCTTAGTTGGTAGAACATGGCGCTTGCAACACTGTGATAGTTGGTTCCATTCCACGTACAGGTTCTCTCTGGCTTAGTTGGTAGAACATGGAGCTTGCAACACCGTGATAGTTGGTTCCATTCCACGTACAGGTTCTCTCTGGCTTAGTTGGTAGAACATGGCGCTTGCAACACCGTGATAGTTGGTTCCATTCCACGTACAGGTTCTCTCTGGCTTAGTTGGTAGAACATGGCGCTTGCAACACCGTGATAGTTGGTTCCATTCCACGTACAGGTTCTCTCTGGCTTAGTTGGTAGAACATGGTGCTTGCAACACCGTGATAGTTGGTTCCATTCCACGTACAGGTTCTCTCTGGCTTAGTTTGTAGAACATGGCGCTTGCAACACCGTGATAGTTGGTTCCATTCCACGTACAGGTTCTCTCTGGCTTAGTTGGTAGAACATGGTGCTTGCAACACCGTGATAGTTGGTTCCATTCCACGTACAGGTTCTCTCTGGCTTAGTTGGTAGAACATGGCGCTTGCAACAGCGTGATAGTTGGTTCCATTCCACATACAGGTTCTCTCTGGCTTAGTTGGTAGAACATGGCGCTTGCAACACTGTGATAGTTGGTTCCATTCCACGTACAGGTTCTCTCTGGCTTAGTTGGTAGAACATGGAGCTTGCAACACCGTGATAGTTGGTTCCATTCCACGTACAGGTTCTCTCTGGCTTAGTTGGTAGAACATGGTGCTTGCAACACCGTGATAATTGGTTCCATTCCACGTACAGGTTCTCTCTGGCTTAGTTGGTAGAACATGGCGCTTGCAACACCGTGATAATTGGTTCCATTCCACGTACAGGTTCTCTCTGGCTTAGTTGGTAGAACATGGTGCTTGCAACACCATGATAGTTGGTTCCATTCCACGTACAGGTTCCCTCTGGCTTAGTTGGTAGAACATGGTGCTTGCAACACCATGATAGTTGGTTCCATTCCACGTACAGGTTCCCTCTGGCTTAGTTGGTAGAACATGGCGCTTGCAACACCATGATAGTTGGTTCCATTCCTTGGGACAACCCTTATGTTAAATGCACGCATGACTGTAGGACGATTTGGATTAAAGCGTCTTCTAAGTGGCGTATATCATTATATAATACAGTAAATTTGTTTAGTCAACAAGAATACAAGATGGCGATAACAGAGTGACAAGAGCCCTAACTCCAGTGGATTAGGGGTCAAAGAGCTGTCCAGGCGTTGTTACAATGGTGACGTTACGTCATGGCTCGGCATTATATTTCCATGGCAAGTTCAAACCATCCACTAGGGGCATATGCAAGTGCCTGTTACCATCTAGTAGGCTCGCGAACAGACCTGGGGAACTGACAAACATAAGGGAGATAATAAACAGGTGATTGAGTCCAGGAACAGACCTGGGGAACTGACAAACATAAGGGAGATAATAAACAGGTGATTGAGTCCAGGAACAGAGATGAGGAACTGACAAACATAAGGGAGATAATAAACAGGTGATTGAGTCCAGGAACAGAGATGAGGAACTGACAAACATAAGGAGATAATAAACAGGTGATTGAGTCCAGGAACAGAGATGAGGAACTGACAAACATAAGGGAGATAATAAACAGGTGATTGAGTCCAGGAACAGAGATGAGGAACTGACAAACATAAGGGAGATAATAAACAGGTGATTGAGTCCAGGAACAGAGATGAGGAACTGACAAACATAAGGGAGATAATAAACAGGTGATTGAGTCCAGGAACAGAGATGAGGAACTGACAAACATAAGGGAGATAATAAACAGGTGATTGAGTCCAGGAACAGAGATGAGGAACTGACAAACATAAGGGAGATAATAAACAGGTGATTGAGTCCAGGAACAGAGATGAGGAACTGACAAACATAAGGGAGATAATAAACAGGTGATTGAGTCCAGGAACAGAGATGAGGAACTGACAAACATAAGGGAGATAATAAACAGGTGATTGAGTCCAGGAACATAGATGAGGAACTGACAAACATAAGGGAGATAATAAACAGGTGATTGAGTCCAGGAACAGAGATGAGGAACTGACAAACATAAGGAGATAATAAACAGGTGATTGAGTCCAGGAACAGAGATGAGGAACTGACAAACATAAGGGAGATAATAAACAGGTGATTGAGTCCAGGAACAGAGATGAGGAACTGACAAACATAAGGGAGATAATAAACAGGTGATTGAGTCCAGGAACAGAGATGAGGAACTGACAAACATAAGGGAGATAATAAACAGGTGATTGAGTCCAGGAACAGAGATGAGGAACTGACAAACATAAGGGAGATAATAAACAGGTGATTGAGTCCAGGAACAGACCTGAGGAACTGACAAACATAAGGGAGATAATAAACAGGTGATTGAGTCCAGGAACAGAGATGAGGAACTGACAAACATAAGGGAGATAATAAACAGGTGATTGAGTCCAGGAACAGAGATGAGGAACTGACAAACATAAGGGAGATAATAAACAGGTGATTGAGTCCAGGAACAGAGATGAGGACCTGACAAACATAAGGAGATAATAAACAGGTGATTGAGTCCAGGAACAGAGATGAGGAACTGACAAACATAAGGGAGATAATAAACAGGTGATTGAGTCCAGGAACAGAGATGAGGAACTGACAAACATAAGGGAGATAATAAACAGGTGATTGAGTCCAGGAACAGAGATGAGGAACTGACAAACATAAAGGAGATAATAAACAGGTGATTGAGTCCAGGAACAGACCTGAGGAACTGACAAACATAAGGGAGATAATAAACAGGTGATTGAGTCCAGGAACAGACCTGAGGAACTGACAAACATAAGGGAGATAATAAACAGGTGATTGAGTCCAGGAACAGAGATGAGGAACTGACAAACATAAGGGAGATAATAAACAGGTGATTGAGTCCAGGAACAGAGATGAGGAACTGACAAACATAAGGGAGATAATAAACAGGTGATTGAGTCCAGGAACAGACCTGAGGAACTGACAAACATAAGGGAGATAATAAACAGGTGATTGAGTCCAGGAACAGAGATGAGGAACTGACAAACATAAGGGAGATAATAAACAGGTGATTGAGTCCAGGAACAGAGATGAGGAACTGACAAACATAAGGGAGATAATAAACAGGTGATTGAGTCCAGGAACAGAGATGAGGACCTGACAAACATAAGGGAGATAATAAACAGGTGATTGAGTCCAGGAACAGAGATGAGGAACTGACAAACATAAGGGAGATAATAAACAGGTGATTGAGTCCAGGAACAGAGATGAGGAACTGACAAACATAAGGGAGATAATAAACAGGTGATTGAGTCCAGGAACAGAGATGAGGAACTGACAAACATAAAGGAGATAATAAACAGGTGATTGAGTCCAGGAACAGACCTGAGGAACTGACAAACATAAGGGAGATAATAAACAGGTGATTGAGTCCAGGAACAGACCTGAGGAACTGACAAACATAAGGGAGATAATAAACAGGTGATTGAGTCCAGGAACAGAGATGAGGAACTGACAAACATAAGGGAGATAATAAACAGGTGATTGAGTCCAGGAACAGAGATGAGGAACTGACAAACATAAGGGAGATAATAAACAGGTGATTGAGTCCAGGAACAGAGATGAGGAACTGACAAACATAAGGGAGATAATAAACAGGTGATTGAGTCCAGGAACAGAGATGAGGACCTGACAAACATAAGGGAGATAATAAACAGGTGATTGAGTCCAGGAACAGAGATGAGGAACTGACAAACATAAGGGAGATAATAAACAGGTGATTGAGTCCAGGAACAGAGATGAGGAACTGACAAACATAAGGGAGATAATAAACAGGTGATTGAGTCCAGGAACAGAGATGAGGAACTGACAAACATAAGGGAGATAATAAACAGGTGATTGAGTCCAGGAACAGAGATGAGGAACTGACAAACATAAAGGAGATAATAAACAGGTGATTGAGTCCAGGAACAGACCTGAGGAACTGACAAACATAAGGGAGATAATAAACAGGTGATTGAGTCCAGGAACAGACCTGAGGAACTGACAAACATAAGGGAGATAATAAACAGGTGATTGAGTCCAGGAACAGAGATGAGGAACTGACAAACATAAGGGAGATAATAAACAGGTGATTGAGTCCAGGAACAGAGATGAGGAACTGACAAACATAAGGGAGATAATAAACAGGTGATTGAGTCCAGGAACAGAGATGAGGAACTGACAAACATAAGGGAGATAATAAACAGGTGATTGAGTCCAGGAACAGACCTGAGGAACTGACAAACATAAGGGAGATAATAAACAGGTGATTGAGTCCAGGAACAGAGATGAGGAACTGACAAACATAAGGGAGATAATAAACAGGTGATTGAGTCCAGGAACAGAGATGAGGAACTGACAAACATAAGGGAGATAATAAACAGGTGATTGAGTCCAGGAACAGACCTGAGGAACTGACAAACATAAGGGAGATAATAAACAGGTGATTGAGTCCAGGAACAGACCTGAGGAACTGACAAACATAAGGGAGATAATAAACAGGTGATTGAGTCCAGGAACAGAGATGAGGAACTGACAAACATAAGGGAGATAATAAACAGGTGATTGAGTCCAGGAACAGAGATGAGGAACTGACAAACATAAGGGAGATAATAAACAGGTGATTGAGTCCAGGAACAGAGATGAGGAACTGACAAACATAAGGAGATAATAAACAGGTGATTGAGTCCAGGAACAGAGATGAGGAACTGACAAACATAAGGGAGATAATAAACAGGTGATTGAGTCCAGGATCAGAGATGAGGAACTGACAAACATAAGGGAGATAATAAACAGGTGATTGAGTCCAGGAACAGAGATGAGGAACTGACAAACATAAGGGAGATAATAAACAGGTGATTGAGTCCAGGAACAGAGATGAGGAACTGACAAACATAAGGAGATAATAAACAGGTGATTGAGTCCAGGAACAGAGATGAGGAACTGACAAACATAAGGGAGATAATAAACAGGTGATTGAGTCCAGGAACAGAGATGAGGAACTGACAAACATAAGGGAGATAATAAACAGGTGATTGAGTCCAGGAACAGAGATGAGGAACTGACAAACATAAAGGAGATAATAAACAGGTGATTGAGTCCAGGAACAGACCTGAGGAACTGACAAACATAAGGGAGATAATAAACAGGTGATTGAGTCCAGGAACAGACCTGAGGAACTGACAAACATAAGGGAGATAATAAACAGGTGATTGAGTCCAGGAACAGAGATGAGGAACTGACAAACATAAGGAGATAATAAACAGGTGATTGAGTCCAGGAACAGAGATGAGGAACTGACAAACATAAGGGAGATAATAAACAGGTGATTGAGTCCAGGAACAGAGATGAGGAACTGACAAACATAAGGGAGATAATAAACAGGTGATTGAGTCCAGGAACAGAGATGAGGAACTGACAAACATAAGGGAGATAATAAACAGGTGATTGAGTCCAGGAACAGAGATGAGGAACTGACAAACATAAAGGAGATAATAAACAGGTGATTGAGTCCAGGAACAGACCTGAGGAACTGACAAACATAAGGGAGATAATAAACAGGTGATTGAGTCCAGGAACAGACCTGAGGAACTGACAAACATAAGGGGAGATAATAAACAGGTGATTGAGTCCAGGAACAGAGATGAGGAACTGACAAACATAAGGAGATAATAAACAGGTGATTGAGTCCAGGAACAGAGATGAGGAACTGACAAACATAAGGGAGATAATAAACAGGTGATTGAGTCCAGGAACAGAGATGAGGAACTGACAAACATAAGGGAGATAATAAACAGGTGATTGAGTCCAGGAACAGACCTGAGGAACTGACAAACATAAGGGAGATAATAAACAGGTGATTGAGTCCAGGAACAGAGATGAGGAACTGACAAACATAAGGGAGATAATAAACAGGTGATTGAGTCCAGGAACAGAGATGAGGAACTGACAAACATAAGGGAGATAATAAACAGGTGATTGAGTCCAGGAACAGAGATGAGGAACTGACAAACATAAGGAGATAATAAACAGGTGATTGAGTCCAGGAACAGAGATGAGGAACTGACAAACATAAGGGAGATAATAAACAGGTGATTGAGTCCAGGAACAGAGATGAGGAACTGACAAACATAAGGGAGATAATAAACAGGTGATTGAGTCCAGGAACAGAGATGAGGAACTGACAAACATAAGGAGATAATAAACAGGTGATTGAGTCCAGGAACAGAGATGAGGAACTGACAAACATAAGGGAGATAATAAACAGGTGATTGAGTCCAGGAACAGAGATGAGGAACTGACAAACATAAGGGAGATAATAAACAGGTGATTGAGTCCAGGAACAGACCTGAGGAACTGACAAACATAAGGGAGATAATAAACAGGTGATTGAGTCCAGGAACAGAGATGAGGAACTGACAAACATAAGGGAGATAATAAACAGGTGATTGAGTCCAGGAACAGAGATGAGGAACTGACAAACATAAGGGAGATAATAAACAGGTGATTGAGTCCAGGAACAGAGATGAGGAACTGACAAACATAAGGAGATAATAAACAGGTGATTGAGTCCAGGAACAGACCTGAGGAACTGACAAACATAAGGGAGATAATAAACAGGTGATTGAGTCCAGGAACAGAGATGAGGAACTGACAAACATAAGGGAGATAATAAACAGGTGATTGAGTCCAGGAACAGAGATGAGGAACTGACAAACATAAGGGAGATAATAAACAGGTGATTGAGTCCAGGAACAGAGATGAGGAACTGACAAACATAAGGGAGATAATAAACAGGTGATTGAGTCCAGGAACAGAGATGAGGAACTGACAAACATAAGGGAGATAATAAACAGGTGATTGAGTCCAGGAACAGAGATGAGGAACTGACAAACATAAGGAGATAATAAACAGGTGATTGAGTCCAGGAACAGAGATGAGGAACTGACAAACATAAGGGAGATAATAAACAGGTGATTGAGTCCAGGAACAGAGATGAGGAACTGACAAACATAAGGGAGATAATAAACAGGTGATTAAGTCCAGGAACAGAGATGAGGAACTGACAAACATAAGGGAGATAATAAACAGGTGATTGAGTCCAGGAACAGAGATGAGGAACTGACAAACATAAGGGAGATAATAAACAGGTGATTGAGTCCAGGAACAGAGATGAGGAACTGACAAACATAAGGGAGATAATAAACAGGTGATTGAGTCCAGGAACAGAGATGAGGAACTGACAAACATAAGGGAGATAATAAACAGGTGATTGAGTCCAGGAACAGAGATGAGGAACTGACAAACATAAGGGAGATAATAAACAGGTGATTGAGTCCAGGAACAGAGATGAGGAACTGACAAACATAAGGGAGATAATAAACAGGTGATTGAGTCCAGGAACAGAGATGAGGAACTGACAAACATAAGGGAGATAATAAACAGGTGATTGAGTCCAGGAACAGACCTGAGGAACTGACAAACATAAGGGAGATAATAAACAGGTGATTGAGTCCAGGAACAGAGATGAGGAACTGACAAACATAAGGGAGATAATAAACAGGTGATTGAGTCCAGGTGAGTCCAATATCGCTGATGTGTGTGATGAGTGAAGGCAGGAGTGCGTAATGATGATGGCAGGAGTGCGTAATGCAGGGTAGCCTGACACCCTCGAGCGCCGGGGTGGAAGGTCGGGAGCAGGTGTGACAGCACCCCCCCTAGGCCTGGAGGGCCGGCTGAGGCGCGGGCACTGGACAAGCCGTCTGGGCAAAAAATCCTGAAGAATCAGCAAGAGGCGTGGGAGCCTGGCGAGCTGGCTGAGGCATAGGACCCTGATGATCCGGCTGAGGCTTGAAAGCCTGTCGATCCGGCTGAGGCGTAGCAGCCTGACGAGCCGGCCGGGTGTTCCACTCCAGTCATCACCATGAGCCCGTCCTACCAAATCAAGGTGCAACCAACCTCCTGTGACACACACACACACACACACACAAACGCACACACACACACACACACACACACACACACACACACACACACACACACACACACACACACACACACACACACACACACACACACACACACACACACACACACACACACACACACACACACACACACACACACACACAGAGAGAGGATCACTCCGCTGCTCAGCCTTCCTCTGAACACTAAACAGCCGCGGGGAAACAGAGGAGGCACCCAATCAATTGTTTTTAATGAAAGCATTCAGTTCCAAACCACAGCAGACACTACCAAGGGAGAGAAATGTTACTGTCAAAAAATGAACCTGGGAGAAGGGAGAGATGACATATGGTAAGGAGAGCATGCCGGCCCTCCAGTAAGGGTTATGATTAGGGTGTGTGTGTGTGTGTGTGTGTGTGTGTGTGTGTGTGTGTGTGTGTGTGTGTGTGTGTGTGTGTGTGTGTGTGTGTGTGTGTGTGTGTGTGTGTGTGTGTGTGTGCATGCATGTGTGTGGGTGAGTGTGTGTGTGTCCATTGTTAAATTGCTAAATTACTGATTTGCTGCCTGAGGTCAGCCTGAGGTCAGCCTGAGGTCAGCCTGAGGTCAGCCTGAGGTCAGCCTGTGTTTCATTCAGGTATTAATAAAGATATCACATAGAACATGTGTGTGTGTTTCTGTGTCAGACTGAAAAACAAAAAGCATTTTTGCATACCCCTTGATGTACATTAGGAGAGTGACTTATCAGAGCGCTTTATTGGGAGAAATGCAAATAGCGCAGCCCTCACTTGACAGACTTCCAGGTAGGCTGTGAGAGAGAGCACAGCTAACTGTGCAGGGTTAGAGATGAGGCTTCTGGGGAAAGGTCATTCATTATTCTGTTTGTTTGTTCCTGGGCTCCCCACCCCCACTCTCTCTCTCTCTTTCTCTCTCTTTCTCTCTCTTCTCTCTTTCTCTCTCTCTCTCTCTCTCTCTCTCTCTCTCTCTCTCTCTCTCTCTCTCTCTCTCTCTCTCTCTCTCTCTCTCTCTCTCTCTCTCTCTTTCTGTTTACCTCTCTCTCACTGTCTCTCTTTCTCTCTCGCCCTCTCTCTCTCTCTTTCTCTCTCTCTTTCTCTCTCTTTCTGTTTACCTCTCTCTCACTGTCTCTCTTTCTCTCTCTCTCTCTCTCTCTCTCTTTCTCTCTCTCTTTCTCTCTCTTTCTGTTTACCTCCTCTCTCTCACTGTCTCTCTCTCTCTCGCTGTCTCTCTCTCTCTCTCACTCTCTCTCTCTCTCTCTCTCTCTCTCTCTCTCTCTCTCTCTCTCTCTCTCTCACTGTCTCTCTCTCTCTCTCTCTCTCTCTCTCTCTCTCTTCTCTATCTATCTATCTATCTATCTATCTATCTATCTCTCTCTCTCTCTCTCTCTCTCTCTCTCTCTCTCTCTCTCTCTCTCTCTCTCTCTGTCTCTCTCTCTCTCGTTCTTTCCCTTTCTGTTTCCCTTTCTTTCCCCTCTCTCTCTTTCTTACTATTTCTGTTTACCTCTTTCTCTTTCCCTCTGACTCTTCCACTCACTTCGCTCTCACTTTTATCTCTGCCCCCTCTCTGATCCTTTCCCTTCATTGATCTCCTTCCTCAGTTTCGCTCCCTCTCTCCTCTCTCCCCTCCTCTCTGATCATTTCCCTTCATTGATCTCCTTCCTCAGTCTCCCTCCCTCTCTCCTCTCTCTCCTCCTCTCTGATCCTTTCCCTTCATTGATCTCCTTCCTCAGTCTCGCTCCCTCTCTCCTCTCTCTCCTCTCTGATCCTTCCCTTCATTGATCTCCTTCCTCAGTCTCGCTCCCTCTCTCCTCTCTCTCTTCCTCTCTGATCCTTCCCTTCATTGATCTCCTTCCTCAGTCTCGCTCCCGCTCTCCTCTCTCTCCTCCTCTCTGATCCTTCCCTTCATTGATCTCCTTCCTCAGTCTCCCTCCCTCCCTCCCTCTCAACCTCTCCTCAGTCTCCCTCCCTCTTTCCCCAGTGTCTCATCTTCCTCTTTTTCCTCCCTCCCTCCTCTTCTCCACCTCTCGCTCTCTCTCCTTCCTTCTCTCCTCTTCTCCCTTCCTCCATCCCCCCCCTCCTCTCTCTCTCCTCCATCCCTCCCTCCTCTCTCCAGATCGGACCACTCTCGAATAGAGCTATTTCAGCCTCCTAATGCTTTTCATTACAATTGACCCAGTGTCCATAGTCTAGGAGAGTTGTCATGGCAATCAATGTTCAGTTTTGTTCAGGTTTGTCGCTTTGGCTCAATAACTTTTCTCAGGCACAGAAAGAAGGACTATTAGAACACATTTGAGATGGCTCTTTCTTATATTTCCTGTGAACGGGCCACATGACACAATCGAACCAACCGTCTGAATAGTCCACCAATAGTACCAACCCTGAACATCTGTTACGCCACTCCAGGCTGAAACTATTGTCATATCTGTATTATAGGAGGTTAATGTGCATAGATTTTAATTTACGAGAGAGTCTAGTTCTACCTTCAAACACATGTGGAGCGCTCGCTCCACTCTCCTCCTCCCCCTCACTCCTATCCCCTCATCTCATCTCATCCCAACCTCGCCCTCTCTCTCTCTCTCTCTCTCTCTCTCTCTCTCTCTCTCTCTCTCTCTCTCTCTCTCTCTCTCATTTTCTCTCTCTCCCTCTCTCTCTCTCTCTCTCTCTCTCTCTCTCTCTCCTCTTCTCCCTCCCTCAAAAAACACACCCACACACACACAAGCACACATTCACACCCACACACACACACCCCCCCACCCGCAAGGACACATGCACACCCACACATACACAAGCACACACACACCCACACACACACAACACACACACACACACACACACACACACAGGACACATACACACCCACACCACACACACACACACAAGGACACACACACCCACACACACACAAGGACACATACACACCCACACACACACAAGCACACACAAGCACACAGAAGCACACACACACAAGCACATATACACACAACAACCCTCTAGAAGAAAATCCTCCACTCAACAAACCCCTCTCCATGAATCCTCCACTCAACAAACCCCTCTCCATGAATCCTCCATGCAGCCATCATAACCCCATAACAGTTTTGGAACGACACAGTACACAGTACATACTGTAACACACACACATCTGTATATGTATGTGTGTTATTTTACTGCTCTAGGGATGTAGTTATTGTTTGGATAACCTTATTTACTATTATGTATTGATTTCTACCATAAAATGTTTACATTCTTTATGCCGTGGCAGAAAACACCAGAAGAAGAATTATCACTGAATTACCATGGTGAATTAGTGTAATGTTTGTTTATGTGCCAGTTAATACCATAAGGGATGGTTTGCTAATTGACTTTTTGACACAAAAATTAAATTTGAAATCATTCATTCATTCACTGTAACACACTGAAACACTGTCTCAAACAGTACCACACTATCACTCAAACAGTATTTGGTAATACTGTAAACCCCGGGATGGTACAGAAACTCTATGATGGTATGAAGATTTGTATACAACTCTAGAAACTCTATGATGGTATAAATGATCTGTTAGGTGTTTTCCTGATGGGTACAATAAATGTATCTGTTAGGTGTTTTCCTGATGGGTACAATAAATGTATCTGTTAGGCTATTCCTGATGTAGATGTATCTGTTAGGCGTATTCCTGATGGGTACAATAGATGTAACTGTTAGGTGTTTTCCTGAGCAGTAGCACATCTAATATGTTAAATAGCTGACCACTATAAATGAGAGAAATTCAAGTTTTAATGGGTCTTTCAATGTGCTGGTGTGTTGCTTTACGACTCTGCCACTATCGTTATCATTATCGTGTGTTGCTTTACGACTCTGCCACTATCGTTATCATTATCGTGTGTTGCTTTACGACTCTGCCACTATCGTTATCATTATCGTGTGTTGCTTTACGACTCTGCCACTATCGTTATCATTATCGTGTGTTGCTTTACGACTCTGCCACTATCGTTATCATTATCGTGTGTTGCTTTACGACTCTGCCACTATCGTTATCATTATCGTGTGTTGCTTTACGACTCTGCCATCTTAATCATTATCGTTATCATTATCATTATCGTGTGTTGCTTTACGACTCTGCCACTCTGCCACTATCGTTATCATTATCGTGTGTTGCTTTACGACTCTGCCACTATCGTTATCATTATCGTGTGTTGCTTTACGACTCCGCCTCTATCGTTATCATTATCCTGTGTTGCTTTACGACTCCGCCTCTATCGTTATCATTATCGTGTGTTGCTTTACGACTCCGCCTCTATCGTTCTCATTATGGTGTGTTGCTTTACGACTCCGCCTCTATCGTTATCATTATCGTGTGTTGCTTTACGACTCCGCCTCTATCGTTCTCATTATCGTGTGTTGCTTCCTCCACTGCCGGAAGATATCACTTCCGTGTAGACTGGCCTCTCAGACCAGGAGTTATCATTGCTGTGTAGACTGGCCTCTCAGACCAGGAGTTATCATTGCTGTGTAGACTGGCCTCTCAGACCAGGAGTTATCACTGCTGTGTAGACTGGCCTCCTCAGACCAGGAGTTATCATTGCTGTGTAGACTGGCCTCTCAGAACAGGAGTTATCACTGCTGTGTAGACTGGCCTCTCAGACCAGGAGTTATCACTGCTGTGTAGACTGGCCTCTCAGACCAGGAGTTATCATTGCTGTGTAAACTGGCCTCCTCAGACCAGGAGTTATCATTGCTGTGTAAACTGGCCTCCTCAGACCAGGAGTTATCACTGCTGTGTAGACTGGCCTCTCAGACCAGGAGTTATCAGTGCTGTGTAAACTGGCCTCCTCAGACCAGGAGTTATCACTGCTGTGTAAACTGGCCTCCTCAGACCAGGAGTTATCACTGCTGACAAGACTGGCCTCCTCAGACCAGGAGTTATCACTGCTGTGTAGACTGGCCTCCTCAGACCAGGAGTTATCACTGCTGTGTAGACTGGCCTCCTCAGACCAGGAGTTATCATTGCTGTGTAGACTGGCCTCTCAGAACAGGAGTTATCAGTGCTGTGTAAACTGGCCTCCTCAGACCAGGAGTTATCACTGCTGACGAGACTGGCCTCCTCAGACCAGGAGTTATCACTGCTGTGTAGACTGGCCTCCTCAGACCAGGAGTTATCACTGCTGTGTAGACTGGCCTCCTCAGACCAGGAGTTATCACTGCTGTGTAGACTGGCCTCCTCAGACCAGGAGTTATCACTGACCAGGAGTTATCACTGCTGTGTAGACTGGCCTCCTCAGACCAGGAGTTATCACTGACCAGGAGTTATCACTGCTGTGTAGACTGGCCTCTCAGAGTAAAAGTTCTAATAGTTGTGAATGTGTTTCTATTCATTAGTTAGTTAGAGTTACTGTTAGTGTGTGTGTGTGTGTGTGTGTGTGTGTGTGTGTGTGTGTGTGTGTGTTCTCTGTATATATCAATGATGTTGCTCTTGCTGCTGGTGATTCTCTGATCCAACTCTACACAGACGAGATCATTCTGTATACCTCTGGCCTTTCTTTGGACACTGTGTTAATTAGCAAACCTCCAGACAAGCTTCAATGCCATACAACACTC
>NC_068450.1:12412739-12445239 GCF_023373465.1 Oncorhynchus keta | reverse complement strand
AAATACGCACTTCTTGTTCTGACAAACATGTTTTTACTTATCTGTGTAACACAAGATTTTGTTCCCGTACAGGGGTCCCCCCGTTGCTAGGGCAACTCCAGTCCCCCAGGCACTGATTGGTGTCACACAGTTTCTCCATCCTTAACAAACACAGCTGATTAATCAAATTGCATTTTTATCTGAAGATCATGATTAGGTGATTATTGGAGTCAGGTGTGTTAGCTGTGGATGGGGTACTAACTGTGACACCTATCAGGCCCCTGAGGACTGTAATTACCCACCCCTGCCCTATACAGACCACTATATATGTCTAATACTGATATCCGCCTACACTTCAATCATAGCCCACTACTCTTCTTCTCCGTTGATCAAATTATGCCCTTCCATGGTAATGCTCTAATCTGCAACTATATGGTCTACCTTCTACCTCAGGACCTCTTCCTGGTATCACATAGCTCATCTGCCGATGACAAACCATGGCATATCATGTCACTAAGACAAGGTCGTCTTCACACACAGTGAAAAACATTAGAGTCTTCTATCACTAAGACAATATCTAAGACAATATCTATATTTTAATGTGCACTTTAGTTATCCTTAAAGAAAGTCATTATCACACTTAATATTCTTGTTATATCTGTTCACTGACGCTCCCTGGTGGGTCCGAGGCGGGTCCCTTCTGCTCCACAGAGTGTGGTTTCCTCGAGCCATGTCTAAAGCAGCCCCCTGAACACAGTTAACCTTGGTGTCCCCGGGAACGATCACCAATAGAAGTTAGCCATCCCATCCTCGTCGTCAAGAATTGTCGTGAAAATTCTAATCCAAAAGGAAGAGATTCTTCAAAGGAACTTTTTTTAATATAATAATTGCAATTTTGGAGTGGTTGACAATCACTCAAAAGGTGCAGTCAGGAGCCCAACAAACAGGAGTTGGGTCTCAGCTTTTCTAACCTTTGTCTATGTGGCAGGTTAACAGGTGTGTGAGATCACGGTAGGAACATAGTGCACAAACAAGTGATAACGACAGTTTTGTTACTAATTTCTGTTGATAGAATAGTCGTTGATGATCACGCCAGCCTCTGTTCTATTCATATCTCCCACACAGCTGTGCCATTGAAAGATAGGAAAAGAACAGGACAAGAAACTGGTCACTCTCAGACAGCCCTTTGTCTCTGGCCGTGTGACTAAGATGAATAGAGGCAGAGTCGAAAAAAAACCAGCTTCTTCATACATCACCTTGAAACAGACAGTGGACATTTACAGGCTTAAGGCTCATACAAGGCATGGTCATAACACAGTTTATCATTTTCCACCATATTCCACCTGTGTGTGTGCGTTTGCGTGCTGGCGCGCGCGCGTGTGTGTGTGTGCGTGTGTGCGTGTGTGTGTGTGTGTGGACCATTACAATGTCCCTCAGGGAGCCCCTCAGGGAGCAGAGTTGCGGTAGAACTGCTGACGGGCCCTCTGACAGCCTGGGAGCATTAAGCACAGGGGCTCCCACTGCCCAGCGCAGGGGCTCACTCAGCCATGACGGCGTCATCCCTTTTAATAAGGCTCTCTATCTCTAAATTCAATTTCATTTTAAGGGATTTTTTGGCATGGGAAACATACTGTATGTTTATATTGCCAAAGCAGGTGAAATAGATCATAAACAAAAGTGAAATAAACAATCACAAATGATAAGTAAACATTACTCTCACAAAAGTTTCAAAAATAATAGAGACATTTGAAATCTCTCTCTCTCTCTCGCTCTCTCTCTCTCTCTCTCTCTCTCTCTCTCTTTCTATCTCCCTCTCTCTCTCTTTACAGCACTATATCTCTTTCTCTCCTAATCTTTCTCCCTCTCTCTCTCCCTCCCAGTCTCTCTTAATCTCTCTCTGCCTCTCCTCCAAACTCTCTCTCTCCTTATGCGACACGGTGTGCTGCGGTGCGGAACCCTAATTGGTTATCTTAACCTTCAGAGCCCAATGAGCAGCCTGCTGGCTGTAATGAAGGCTCAGGATTCACAGTTAGGTAATAAAACGGACTTATAAAGAGGGGAAGGTTATAAAACAGAGGAGCCTTATCCTCTTAAATGTAAAGTCCCATATTTGGGGAACCTAATAGATTGTTTTATTCAATTCAGCCTGGTATGAGAACGGTAGCCCCTATCTGCAAAAGCAGGGTGTCTGCCGAAAGCTGAGTATCTTGGCTATTTATCTGTGCCTTAAAATCTTTGGTGTGACTTACTACCATATATGGGCATGATAATGTACAAGGGCAGGCCGAGCCGATGACCTAATTTCAAGGCACAGAGAAGCGAGATCAGCAAGGTTTTGAGAGAAAAAGGTGGCGGAGGCGGATAATGAAGTGGATTCTGAATCTAATGGCGTTAGAATCAAGGAGAATTGGAATATTGTCCAAAAAAACAGAGCAAAGTAGAGTACAGTGATGTGAATTCGTATCTTGTAGGAGTATGGTTTGTTAATGAAGAGCAGCTGATCGAATTACCAATCTTGAGGGGTTCATTTCAGATATCCAAACTGGTGTATGGAGTGTTGGGTAGAGTGAAGGCTGTGAGGTCTGTGAGGTCTGTGAGGGCTGTGAGGGCTGTGAGGGCTGTGAGGGCTGTGACGGCTGTGAGGGCTGTGAGGTCTGTGAGGTCTGTGAGGGCTGTGAGGTCTGTGAGGGCTGTGAGGGCTGTGACGGCTGTGAGGGCTGTGAGGGCTGTGAGGTCTGTGAGGGCTGTGAGGGCTGTGAGGGCTGTGACGGCTGTGAGGGCTGTGAGGGCTGTGAGGGCTGTGAGGGCTGTGAGGGCTGTGACGGCTGTGAGGGCTGTGAGGGCTGTGAGGGCTGTGAGGGCTGTGAGGGCTGTGAGGGCTGTGAGGGCTGTGAGGGCTGTGAGGGCTGTGACGGCTGTGAGGGCTGTGAGGGCTGTGACGGCTGTGAGGTCTGTGAGGGCTGTGAGGGCTGTGAGGGCTGTGAGGGCTGTGACGGCTGTGAGGGCTGTGACGGCTGTGAGGGCTGTGAGGGCTGTGACGGCTGTGAGGGCTGTGAGGGCTGTGAGGGCTGTGAGGGCTGTGAGGGCTGTGAGGGCTGTGAGGGCTGTGAGGGCTGTGAGGGCTGTGAGGGCTGTGAGGGCTGTGAGGTCTGTGAGGGCTGTGAGGGCTGTGAGGTCTGTGAGGGCTGTGAGGTCTGTGAGGGCTGTGAGGGCTGTGAGGGCTGTGAGGGCTGTGATGGCTGTGAGGGCTGTGAGGGCTGTGACGGCTGTGAGGGCTGTGAGGTCTGTGAGGTCTGTGAGGGCTGTGACGGCTGTGACGGCTGTGAGGGCTGTGAGGGCTGTGAGGTCTGTGAGGGCTGTGAGGGCTGTGAGGTCTGTGAGGGCTGTGAGGTCTGTGAGGGCTGTGAGGGCTGTGAGGGCTGTGAGGGCTGTGACGGCTGTGAGGGCTGTGAGGGCTTTTTTGTGCTTCTGCAGCTCAGAAGGAACGTGTGTTGCGTCTCACCCAATTTGATACGTTTTAAGTGTCATGTGTGTCTCCTAGGAACAGGGAACCCCTCAAGGGGGTTAATATCTGGCGTCTCGTTGGAACTGGTTGATCCACGTTGGATGAAACGTGGTCAGTGATGAATAAGTGAAGAGTCTGTTCTTTTATTTTTATTTTTAATATGGAGTCTCTCCCTACTCCAGTGCAGTTAGGGTATATTAACTACAGAGTCAGAGATCCCAAGACCAATGCAGTGGCATCATTTTAAAGCTTTTGGTCACGTGTCACGTTTTTACAGAAGGGAGAAGCCGAGATGTCCATGTTTAGTGGAAAAGATCATATCGTGTGTTTTAAAAGTGATGACAATGTGACATGTTGTAATTGTGGTGGGAACCATGAAGCACGTCTTCCATTAGGAAGACCCACAAGGGTGAAAGAGGTGGCTAAAGTCAAGGCTGTACAGAGCATTTCATGTGCAGCACCTGTGAAAAGGGTTGAGGGTTTGAATAGTGCACTGGAAGATTCCATGGTGCTGGATAGGCCTTCCCCCGCAGGCTGCAGGCGTTGCCTTTCACCAGCAGGATCCTGACATTTTAAAGGTTAAGAATGTGGACTTTGTGGCCTTTATAGCTATGGTAATTAATGGCACTGCCATGGTGGAGAGAAGGTCCAGGAAGATAGAAATCATAGTGGATGAGGCAGAGCGGTTCCTGGGGCTGAAAGATTTCTCGGTGAAGGAGTCACATGGAACATTACATAGTACCTGCAAAACTCCAGTCTCAACATCAGAGGTGAAGAGGCTTTTTCTATGCAACTCTGCCTCGAAAGCCAGCATCCTGGAGTCTCCTCTTCACCGCTGATGTTGAGACTGGTGTTTTGCAGGTACTATTTAATGAAGCTGCCAGTTGAGGACTTGTGAGGTGTCTGTTTCTAAAACTAGACACTCTAATGTACTTGTCCTCTTGCTCAGTTGTGCACCGGAGCCTCCCACTCCTCTTTCTATTCTGGTTAGAGACCGTTTGCTCTGTTCTGTGAGTGGAGTAGTACACAGCGTTGTATGAGATCTTCAGTTTCTTGGCAATTTCTCGCATGGAATAGCCTTCATTTCTCAAAACAAAAAATCAGAATCAAGGTCTTTGTTTCTGGCCATTTTGAGCATTTAATCAAACCCACAAATGCTGATGCTCCAGATACTCAACTAGTCTAAAGAAGGCCAGCTTTATTGCTGTGCTAACATAATTGCAAAAGGGTTTTCTAATAATCAATTAGCCTTTTAAATGATAAACTTGGATTAGCTAACACAACGTGCCATTGAAACACAGGAGGAATGGTTGCTTATAATGGGCCTCTGTACGCCTATGTAGATATTCCATTAAAAATCAGCCGTTTCCAGCTACAACAGTCATTTACAACATTAACAATGTCTACACTGTATTTCTGATTAATTTGTTATTTTAATGGACAAAAATGTGCATTTCTTTCAAAAACTAGGACATTCCTAAGTGACCCCAAACCTGTGAACGGTAGTGTACATAAAAATAAATAAATATATACATGAAAAAATGTGGCATTATACAAAGAACAACAGATAGTCTCTCCCCCCAGATCGTCTCCATATATACTTCCAACAATGTTTTCAACTGCTACCGGGGGGACCTTCTGTCACACCCTGACCTGAGGATTCTTTGTTTTCTTTATTGTTTTGGTTAGGTCAGGGTGTGACATGGGTGATGAATGTGTTTTTGTACTGTCTAGGGGTTTTGTAGGCTCATGGGGTTGTTTATCATCTAGGTGTTTATATATGTCTATGGTTGCCTAGATTGGTTCTCAATTAGAGGCAGGTGTTTATCGTTGTCGCTGACTGGGAACCATATTTAGGCAGCCATCTTTTTTGGAGTATTTTGTGGGTTATTGTCTATGTCTAGTTGCCTGTGTCTGCACGTTTATAGTATAGCTTCACGTTCATTTTGTATAGTTTGTTTAAGTGTTCTTCGTCTTATTAAAGATGTATTCATATCACGCTGCGCCTTGGTCTCCTCAATACGACAAACGGGACACCTTCAGTGGAGGTGTCGTACTACTGTTCTGACGCTATTAGCCGGCTCATCACTCATGCAGCTTGCGTACCGCTACGGTGCTCCATGTCCTTTCATACCGCTCTGTGTTTACACTCACAGGGGAAAACTCCAGCTCCAAATTTGCTCCATTCATTAAATTCACAATTTAACGGACACTCATCTATTTTTTGTGACTACCTTGATCTACCAATAGTATTGCAACCGAACCATATGGATTTTAAATGAAAAGTATTTGAATAAACATAATTTCAAATGTGCTACATCTCCTATTAAATAGCATATAGGGTAGTAGGGGGTAACTGGCTCCCTGAGGCAACTGCCCTCTCTCCACCTGTAATTCACATAGAGACCACAAGAGGTCACAATTATTTTTCCAATACTTGCTGTCACTGTTCTTGCTGACCAAAAAATGTCCTCTGTGACGTCACAACTTGTGGAGGTATTACAACAAATGGATTTAGTGGTAAAGTTGATGTTTTTAAATGTTGAAGAAGTTGTAGATCCAGTAATCCACTTGTTTAGAGAGAAGAATGTAGATCCTTTTTTGTGTTGGATGAGTGTGTTGGTGTGTTGTGGGCAACTCGCGACACAGGTGGATTGAGATGCACACACCTGTACATTATGCAGCCCAGGTTACAGCGAGTGTGTTGGTGGTTCAGAGTTGTCCTCCTCACTGTCAGCCCTCCTCTCAGTCAGCCAGTCAGCACAGCTAAGCAGACTAGAGCACACTGCCTCGTCAGCCCCTGACCTGCTATAAAATGCTTGCTTCTTCACACACACACACACACACACACACACACACACACACACACACACACACACACACACACACACACACACACACACACACACACACACACACACACACACACACAAGTGTACACATACACACACACACACACACACACACACACACACACACACACACACACACACACACAAGTGCACACATACAAGCACATACACACTCTCACACACACAAGTGCACACATACACACTCTCACACACACACACACACACACACACACACACACACACACACACACACACACACACACACACACACACACACACACACACACACACACACACACACACACACACACATACACACACACACCTTGCCGTAGCTTTAAAACGCACCGTCATCACAGGGACAGGTTCTGAGAGCTGTTAATGCTGAGGTCCCGTTTCCCTTTATAACCTCCTCAGAAGACCCTGGACTGTGTCCCAAATGGCGCCCTATTCCCTTCCGCACTACTTTGACTAGGGCCCACTAAGTTCTGGTCAAAAGTGGTGCACTCTTTAGGGAATAGGGTGCCATTTGGGCCTTCCTAATAACTCTCTGGCCCGGGTGGTGAAAGTCCAAATAACTGCCTAGTCCTCCTTTCTAGAAGAATATCTCTCTTCTGTCCTTCACCTCTCCACCATTCCTCTCTTTCTCCTCATCCCTCTAGCTAGACATCCCTTTTTCTCTCCGACCCTCCCTCCTACTCAAATCTAATCAAATGTGTTTATAAAGCCCTTCTTACATCAGCTGATATTTCAAAGTGCTGTACAGAAACCCAACCTAAAACCCCAAAAAGCAAGCAATGCAAGCACGGTGGCTAAGAAAAAACCCCTAGAAAGGCCAAAACCTAGGAAGAAACCTAGAGAGGAACCAGGCTATGAGGGGTGGCCAGTCCTCTTCTGGCTGTGCTGGGTGGAGATTATAAACCTAGAGAGGAACCAGGCTATGAGAGGTGGCCAGTCCTCTTCTGGCTGTGCCGGGTGGAGATTATAAACCTAGAGAGTAACCAGGCTATGAGGGGTGGCCAGTCCTCTTCTGGCTGTGCTGGGTGGAGATTATAAACCTAGAGAGGAACCAGGCTATGAGGGGTGGCCAGTCCTCTTCTGGCTGTGCTGGGTGGAGATTATAAACCTAGAGAGGAACCAGGCTATGAGGGGTGGCCAGTCCTCTTCTGGCTGTGCTGGGTGGAGATTATACACCCAGAGAGTTCAACCAGGCTATGAGGGGTGGCCAGTCCTCTTCTGGCTGTGCTGGGTGGAGATTATAAACCTTTAGAAAGTAACCAGGCTATGAGGGGTGGCCAGTCCTCTTCTGGCTGTGCTGGGTGGAGATTATAAACCTCGGCTGTGCTGGGTGGAGATTATAAACCTAGAGAGGAACCAGGCTATGGCCAGTCCTCTTCTGGCTGTGCTGGGTCGAGATTATAAACCTAATTATAAACCTAGAGAGGAACCAGGCTATGAGGGGTGGCCAGTCCTCTTCTGGCTGTGCCGGGTGGAGATTATAAACCTAGATAGGAACCAGGCTAGAAATTGGCCAGTCCTCTTCTGGCTGTGCCGGGTGG
This sequence comes from Oncorhynchus keta, assembly GCF_023373465.1. Taxonomy (NCBI): domain Eukaryota; kingdom Metazoa; phylum Chordata; class Actinopteri; order Salmoniformes; family Salmonidae; genus Oncorhynchus; species Oncorhynchus keta. The sequence goes on along the minus strand of NC_068450.1, from coordinate 12,437,344 downwards.
AGATTATAAACCTAGCGCCAGGCTATGAGGGGTGGCAACCTCTTCTGGCTGTGCTGGGTGGAGATTATAAACCTGAGAGTAACCAGGCTATGAGGGGTGGCCAGTCCTCTTCTGGCTGTGCTGGGTGGAGATTATAAACCTGAGAGTAACCAGGCTATGAGGGGTGGCCATCCTCTTCTGGCTGTGCTGATGGAGATTATAAACCTAGAGAGTAACCAGGCTAAAGGGGTGGCCAGTCCTCTTCTGGCTGTCATGGAGATTATAAACCTGAAGAAACCAGGCTATGAGGGGTGGCCAGTCCTCTTCTGGCTGTAACTGGGTGGAGATTATAAACCTAGAGAGTAACCAGGCTGTCTGGCCAGTCCTCTTCTGGCTGTGCTGGGTGGAGATTATACACCTAGAGAGTAACCAGGCTATGAGGGGTGGCCAGTCCTCTTCTGGCTGTGCTGGGTGGAGATTATAAACCTAGAGAGTAACCAGGCTATGAGGGGTGGCCAGTCCTCTTCTGGCTGTGCCGGGTGGAGATTATAACAGAACATGGCCAAGATGTTCAAATGTTCTTCTCCCTCCTCTCTACCTCCCTCCCTGCAGCCTGGCCTAAGCGCCATAGGAAACAGACTTTACGTGTTTCTGAGCACCTCCAAGATGTATGATACCTACTAATGGTCTATTTCCTTTAGAAACTAAAGTTGGGCGGTTGGTTAGGGAGGATGGGTGGGTGTAATCTGTGACAGTCTAGCAATCCAAAGGTTGCATGTTCGAGTTGCATCTAATATAATCTTAATTAACCAACTTCACCTTACCTGCTACGTAAATTCACCTAATATTTGTCATTTTAGTAAATTATCTCTCATTCTCCTTTGTTGTCACAGCGCCACAAGCAACCTGTTCTCAGATAAAGGCATGCAATACTATATGTTATTCTACAGATGTAGGATCTTAATTCGAACCAGTTTGCTACATCAGGAAAATAATCCTGCTGTAACGGCTCTCTTCTATCTCCTCCTCTGACGAAGAGGTTGAACAAGGATCGGACCAAAATGCAGCGTGATGATGATTCATGATATTTTAATGAAGAAAAACCTATACATACAGAAACTACAAAAATAACTAAATGAAATAATGAAAACCGAAACAGCCCTATCTGGTGCAAACACAAAGACAGGAACAATCACCCACGAAAACACTCACAGAATATGCCTGCCTAAATATGGCTCCCAATCAGAGACAACGGAAATCACCTGACTGATTGAGAACCACCTCAGGCAGCCATAGACTACGTCGACGCCCCACAAAACCCCAAGACAAAAAACACACCACAATAACCCATGTCACACCCTGGCCTGACCAAATATATAAACACAAAATACTAAGACCAAGGCGTGACACCTGCAGCAACATGAAAGGTGAATTATTATGTGAATTATAATTAATGGATATTTTATGTACGGGTTGATACATTGTTCTTCAGGGCAAATCAAATCTAACATTTTAAAGTGGGAATTAAAAACTTTAGAAGCCATTTTTAAACCTTGAATACCCTGCAACAAAATATACATTTTTTTTACTTTCTTCTCCTCCTTCGCCACCCTCCTACGAAATGTATTTATAAAGCCCTTATTACATCTCCACCCCTCCCCCTCCTCCTCATTCTCCACACCCTCCTCCTGTTTCTCATTCTCCACCCCTCCTTCTCCACCCCTCCCCCTCCTCCCCATTCTCCACACCTTCCTCCTGTTTCTCATTCTCCACCCCTCATTCTCCACCCCTCCTTCTCCACCCCTCCCCCTCCTCCTGTTTCTCATTCTCCACCCCTCCTTCTCCACCCCTCCCCCTCCTCCTCATTCTCCACACCTTCCTCCTGTTTCTCATTCTCCACCCCTCCTTCTCCACCCCTCCCCTCCTCCTGTTTCTCATTCTCCACCCCTCCTTCTCCACCCCTCCCCTCCTCCTGTTTCTCATTCTCCACCCCTCCTTCTCCGGCCCTCCCCTCCTCCTGTTTCTCATTCTCCACCCCTCCTTCTCCACCCCTCCCCCTCCTCCTCACTCTCCACACGCTCCTCCTGTTTCTCATTCTCCACCCCTCCTTCTCCACCCCTCCCCCTCCTCCTCATTCTCCACACGCTCCTCCTGTTTCTCATTCTCCACCCCTCCTTCTCCACCCCTCCCCCTCCTCCTCATTCTCCACACCCTCCTCCTGTTTCTCATTCTCCACCCCTCCTTCTCCACCCCTCCCCCTCCTCCTCATTCTCCACCCCCTTCTCCACCCCTCCTCCTCATTCTCCACCCCCTTCTCCACCCCTCCCCTCCTCCTCCACCCCTCCCCCTCCTCCTCATTCTCCACCCCCCTTCTCCACCCCTCCCCTCCTCCTCCACCCCACCCCCTCCTCCTCCTTCTCCACTTCCTCCTCCTCATTCTCCACCCCCCTCCGTCCTGTTCCTCATTCTCCACACCCTCCTCCTGGTCCTCATTCTCCACCCCCTCCTCCACCCCCCTCCTCCTTCTCCTTCTTCTTCATGCAGTTGGTGCATACTAGCAACACGCATCACCACCAAACCAGACAGGTAAATCCAAGGCAGCTAAGACAACCCAAGCCAATGACATATCGCCTTTAAATCTACAGTTGTATATAGAGCCATGGCTGAATGAAACTCTTTTACCAATCCATATTTCTCAGGCAAAAAGTACATCCACCTTCAAGAAAAAAATAAAAGAACATCTAATGCGAATGACCACCAAAGCATCAACTGAATGTTAAATGTGTTTAATTGTGTTTCCTGTCAGGCATTTTAAATGTCTGTATTGTCTACTTGTTGCATGTTTGCAAAGTCTTGATTTGTAATTGTTTGTTTTGTCTTACTAATTGGTGTTGGACCCCAGGAAGATGAGCTAACGTTACGGCTTTAGCTAATGGGGATCCCCCCCCAAAATCACAAATTCTCCTTCTCCACTCCTCCTTCTCCACCCCTCTCCGTCCTCTTCCTCTTCTCCATCCCCTCCTCCTCCTCCTCCTACTCCTTCTCCACCCCTCTCTGTCCTCTTCCTCCTTCTCCACCTCCTCCTCCTTCTCTACCTCTTCCTCCTCCTTCTCTACCTCCTCCTCCTCCTTCTCTACCTCCTCCTCCTCCTTCGCTACCTATTCCTCCTCCTTCTCTACCTCCTCCTCCTCCTTCTCCTTCTCCACCTCCTCCATCTCTATCCCCCCTCCTTCTTCTCCACGGATCGTCCTTCTCTACCCCCTCCTCCTCCTTTTCCACCTCCTCCTTCTCCACCCGTCATCATCCTCCTCCTTCTCCTGCTCTTCTTACTCCGCCTCCCCAGCCAACCCAGACCACCCTGTGACATGAACCAGATTTGCAGTGGTCAGCAGTACAGAAAGCTGTGGTAGGTTTTGCTACTGGTTTCCCTCTGTATTTAGTGTTGTGTTATGGTGCGAGCCTCTCCCCGGTAGGTTTTGCTACTGGTTTCCCTCTGTATTTAGTGTTGTGTTATGGTGCCAGCCTCTCCCCGGTAGGTTTTGCTACTGGTTTCCCTCTGTATTTAGTGTTGTGTTATGGTGCGTGCCTCTCCCGGTAGGTTTTGCTACTGGTTTCCCTCTGTATTTAGTGTTGTGTTATGGTGCGTGCCTCTCCCCGGTAGGTTTTGCTACTGGTTTCCCTCTGTATTTAGTGTTGTGTTATGGTGCCAGCCTCTCCCCCCTCTGTAGGTTTTGCTACTGGTTTCCCTCTGTATTTAGTGTTGTGTTATGGTGCCAGCCTCTCCCCGGTAGGTTTTGCTACTGGTTTCCCTCTGTATTTAGTGTTGTGTTATGGTGCGTTGTGTTATGCCTCTCCCGGTAGGTTTTGCTACTGGTTTCCCTCTGTATTTAGTGTTTTTATGGTGCTAGGTTTTGCTGGTTTCCCTCTGTATTTAGTGTTGTGTTATGGTGCCAGCCTCTCCCGGTAGGTTTTGCTACTGGTTTCCCTCTGTATTTAGTGTTGTGTTATGGTGCGAGCCTCTCCCCGGTAGGTTTTGCTACTGGTTTCCCTCTGTATTTAGTGTTGTGTTATGGTGCGAGCCTCTCCCGGTAGGTTTTGCTACTGGTTTCCCTCTGTATTTAGTGTTGTGTTATGGTGCCAGCCTCTCCCGGTAGGTTTTGCTACTGGTTTCCCTCTGTATTTAGTGTTGTGTTATGGTGCCAGCCTCTCCCGGTAGGTTTTGCTACTGGTTTCCCTCTGTATTTAGTGTTGTGTTATGGTGCCAGCCTCTCCCCGGTAGGTTTTGCTACTGGTTTCCCTCTGTATTTAGTGTTGTGTTATGGTGCGAGCCTCTCCCGGTAGGTTTTGCTACTGGTTTCCCTCTGTATTTAGTGTTGTGTTATGGTGCCAGCCTCTCCCCCTCTGGTAGGTTTTGCTACTGGTTTCCCTCTGTATTTAGTGTTGTGTTATGGTGCCAGCCTCTCCCGGTAGGTTTTGCTACTGGTTTCCCTCTGTATTTAGTGTTGTGTTATGGTGCCAGCCTCTCCCGGTAGGTTTTGCTACTGGTTTCCCTCTGTATTTAGTGTTGTGTTATGGTGCGAGCCTCTCCCGGTAGGTTTTGCTACTGGTTTCCCTCTGTATTTAGTGTTGTGTTATGGTGCCAGCCTCTCCCGGTAGGTTTTGCTACTGGTTTCCCTCTGTATTTAGTGTTGTGTTATGGTGCGAGCCTCTCCCGGTAGGTTTTGCTACTGGTTTCCCTCTGTATTTAGTGTTGTGTTATGGTGCCAGCCTCTCCCCGGTAGGTTTTGCTACTGGTTTCCCTCTGTATTTAGTGTTGTGTTATGGTGCCAGCCTCTCCCCGGTAGGTTTTGCTACTGGTTTCCCTCTGTATTTAGTGTTGTGTTATGGTGCCAGCCTCTCCCCGGTAGGTTTTGCTACTGGTTTCCCTCTGTATTTAGTGTTGTGTTATGGTGCCAGCCTCTCCCCGGTAGGTTTTGCTACTGGTTTCCCTCTGTATTTAGTGTTGTGTTATGGTGCCAGCCTCTCCCGGTAGGTTTTGCTACTGGTTTCCCTCTGTATTTAGTGTTGTGTTATGGTGCGAGCCTCTCCCGGTAGGTTTTGCTACTGGTTTCCCTCTGTATTTAGTGTTGTGTTATGGTGCCAGCCTCTCCCCGGTAGGTTTTGCTACTGGTTTCCCTCTGTATTTAGTGTTGTGTTATGGTGCCAGCCTCTCCCCGGTAGGTTTTGCTACTGGTTTCCCTCTGTATTTAGTGTTGTGTTATGGTGCGTGCCTCTCCCGGTAGGTTTTGCTACTGGTTTCCCTCTGTATTTAGTGTTGTGTTATGGTGCCAGCCTCTCCCCGGTAGGTTTTGCTACTGGTTTCCCTCTGTATTTAGTGTTGTGTTATGGTGCGTGCCTCTCCCGGTAGGTTTTGCTACTGGTTTCCCTCTGTATTTAGTGTTGTGTTATGGTGCGAGCCTCTCCCTGGTTTCCCTCTGTATTTAGTGTTGTGTTATGGTGCGAGGTTTTTGCTACTGGTTTCCTCTGTATTTAGTGTTGTGTTATGGTGCGAGCCTCTCCCCGGTAGGTTTTGCTACTGGTTTCCCTCTGTATTTAGTGTTGTGTTATGGTGCCAGCCTCTCCCGGTAGGTTTTGCTACTGGTTTCCCTCTGTATTTAGTGTTGTGTTATGGTGCGAGCCTCTCCCGGTAGGTTTTGCTACTGGTTTCCCTCTGTATTTAGTGTTGTGTTATGGTGCGAGCCTCTCCCGGTAGGTTTTGCTACTGGTTTCCCTCTGTATTTAGTGTTGTGTTATGGTGCCAGCCTCTCCCGGTAGGTTTTGCTACTGGTTTCCCTCTGTATTTAGTGTTGTGTTATGGTGCGAGCCTCTCCCCGGTAGGTTTTGCTACTGGTTTCCCTCTGTATTTAGTGTTGTGTTATGGTGCGAGCCTCTCCCCGGTAGGTTTTGCTACTGGTTTCCCTCTGTATTTAGTGTTGTGTTATGGTGCGAGCCTCTCCCGGTAGGTTTTGCTACTGGTTTCCCTGTATTTAGTGTTGTGTTATGGTGCGTGCCTCTCCCCGGTAGGTTTTGCTACTGGTTTCCCTCTGTATTTAGTGTTGTGTTATGGTGCGAGCCTCTCCCGGTAGGTTTTGCTACTGGTTTCCCTCTGTATTTAGTGTTGTGTTATGGTGCGAGCCTCTCCCGGTAGGTTTTGCTACTGGTTTCCCTCTGTATTTAGTGTTGTGTTATGGTGCCAGCCTCTCCCGGTAGGTTTTGCTACTGGTTTCCCTCTGTATTTAGTGTTGTGTTATGGTGCGAGCCTCTCCCCGGTAGGTTTTGCTACTGGTTTCCCTCTGTATTTAGTGTTGTGTTATGGTGCGAGCCTCTCCCCTCTGGTAGGTTTTGCTACTGGTTTCCCTCTGTATTTAGTGTTGTGTTATGGTGCCAGCCTCTCCCCTACTGTAGGTTTTGCTACTGGTTTCCCTCTGTATTTAGTGTTGTGTTATGGTGCGAGCCTCTCCCCGGTAGGTTTTGCTACTGGTTTCCCTCTGTATTTAGTGTTGTGTTATGGTGCGAGCCTCTCCCGGTAGGTTTTGCTACTGGTTTCCCTCTGTATTTAGTGTTGTGTTATGGTGCGAGCCTCTCCCGGTAGGTTTTGCTACTGGTTTCCCTCTGTATTTAGTGTTGTGTTATGGTGCCAGCCTCTCCCGGTAGGTTTTGCTACTGGTTTCCCTCTGTATTTAGTGTTGTGTTATGGTGCGAGCCTCTCCCGGTAGGTTTTGCTACTGGTTTCCCTCTGTATTTAGTGTTGTGTTATGGTGCGAGCCTCTCCCCGGTAGGTTTTGCTACTGGTTTCCCTCTGTATTTAGTGTTGTGTTATGGTGCGAGCCTCTCCCGGTAGGTTTTGCTACTGGTTTCCCTCTGTATTTAGTGTTGTGTTATGGTGCGCTCTCCCGGTAGGTTTTGCTACTGGTTTCCCTCTGTATTTAGTGTTGTGTTATGGTGCCAGCCTCTCCCCGGTAGGTTTTGCTACTGGTTTCCCTCTGTATTTAGTGTTGTGTTATGGTGCGAGCCTCTCCCGGTAGGTTTTGCTACTGGTTTCCTCTGTATTTAGTGTTGTGTTATGGTGCCAGCCTCTCCCCGGTAGGTTTTGCTACTGGTTTCCCTCTGTATTTAGTGTTGTGTTATGGTGCGAGCCTCTCCCGGTAGGTTTTGCTACTGGTTTCCCTCTGTATTTAGTGTTGTGTTATGGTGCCAGCCTCTCCCCTGTAGGTTTTGCTACTGGTTTCCCTCTGTATTTAGTGTTGTGTTACTGGTTTCCCTCTGTATTTAGTGTTGTGTTATGCCTCTCCCCGGTAGGTTTTGCTACTGGTTTCCCTCTGTATTTAGTGTTGTGTTATGGTGCGAGCCTCTCCCCGGTAGGTTTTGCTACTGGTTTCCCTCTGTATTTAGTGTTGTGTTATGGTGCGAGCCTCTCCCGGTAGGTTTTGCTACTGGTTTCCCTCTGTATTTAGTGTTGTGTTATGGTGCCAGCCTCTCCCGGTAGGTTTTGCTACTGGTTTCCCTCTGTATTTAGTGTTGTGTTATGGTGCGAGCCTCTCCCCTACTGGTTTCCCTCTGTATTTAGGTTTTGCTACTGGTTTCCCTCTGTATTTAGTGTTGTGTTATGGTGCGAGCCTCTCCCCGGTAGGTTTTGCTACTGGTTTCCCTCTGTATTTAGTGTTGTGTTATGGTGCGAGCCTCTCCCCGGTAGGTTTTGCTACTGGTTTCCCTCTGTATTTAGTGTTGTGTTATGGTGCCAGCCTCTCCCGGTAGGTTTTGCTACTGGTTTCCCTCTGTATTTAGTGTTGTGTTATGGTGCCAGCCTCTCCCGGCTACTGGTTTTCTGCTAGTGGTTTCCCTCTGTATTTTGCTAGTGTTGTGTTATGGTGCGGTGCCAGCCTCTCCCGGTAGGTTTTGCTACTGGTTTCCCTCTGTATTTAGTGTTGTGTTATGGTGCCAGCCTCTCCCGGTAGGTTTTGCTACTGGTTTCCCTCTGTATTTAGTGTTGTGTTATGGTGCGAGCCTCTCCCGGTAGGTTTTGCTACTGGTTTCCCTCTGTATTTAGTGTTGTGTTATGGTGCGAGCCTCTCCCGGTAGGTTTTGCTACTGGTTTCCCTTCTGTATTTAGTGTTGTGTTATGGTGCCAGCCTCTCCCCCCCGGTAGGTTTTGCTACTGGTTTCCCTCTGTATTTAGTGTTGTGTTATGGTGCGAGCCTCTCCCGGTAGGTTTTGCTACTGGTTTCCCTCTGTATTTAGTGTTGTGTTATGGTGCGAGCCTCTCCCGGTAGGTTTTGCTACTGGTTTCCCTCTGTATTTAGTGTTGTGTTATGGTGCGAGCCTCTCCCCGGTAGGTTTTGCTACTGGTTTCCCTCTGTATTTAGTGTTGTGTTATGGTGCCAGCCTCTCCCGGTAGGTTTTGCTACTGGTTTCCCTCTGTATTTAGTGTTGTGTTATGGTGCGAGCCTCTCCCGGTAGGTTTTGCTACTGGTTTCCCTCTGTATTTAGTGTTGTGTTATGGTGCCAGCCTCTCCCGGTAGGTTTTGCTACTGGTTTCCCTCTGTATTTAGTGTTGTGTTATGGTGCGAGCCTCTCCCCGGTAGGTTTTGCTACTGGTTTCCCTCTGTATTTAGTGTTGTGTTATGGTGCGAGCCTCTCCCCCTCTGGTAGGTTTTTTTGCTACTGGTTTCCCTCTGTATTTAGTGTTGTGTTATGGTGCCAGCCTCTCCCCGGTAGGTTTTGCTACTGGTTTCCCTCTGTATTTAGTGTTGTGTTATGGTGCGAGCCTCTCCCCGGTAGGTTTTGCTACTGGTTTCCCTCTGTATTTAGTGTTGTGTTATGGTGCGAGCCTCTCCCGGTAGGTTTTGCTACTGGTTTCCCTCTGTATTTAGTGTTGTGTTATGGTGCGAGCCTCTCCCGGTAGGTTTTGCTACTGGTTTCCCTCTGTATTTAGTGTTGTGTTATGGTGCGAGCCTCTCCCGGTAGGTTTTGCTACTGGTTTCCCTCTGTATTTAGTGTTGTGTTATGGTGCGAGCCTCTCCCGGTAGGTTTTGCTACTGGTTTCCCTCTGTATTTAGTGTTGTGTTATGGTGCGAGCCTCTCCCCGGTAGGTTTTGCTACTGGTTTCCCTCTGTATGTTGTGTTATGGTGCCAGCCTTAGTGTTGTGTTATGGTGCGTGCCTCTCCCGGTAGGTTTTGCTACTGGTTTCCCTCTGTATTTAGTGTTGTGTTATGGTGCCAGCCTCTCCCGGTAGGTTTTGCTACTGGTTTCCCTCTGTATTTAGTGTTGTGTTATGGTGCGAGCCTCTCCCCGGTAGGTTTTGCTACTGGTTTCCCTCTGTATTTAGTGTTGTGTTATGGTGCGAGCCTCTCCCCGGTAGGTTTTGCTACTGGTTTCCCTCTGTATTTAGTGTTGTGTTATGGTGCGAGCCTCTCCCGGTAGGTTTTGCTACTGGTTTCCCTCTGTATTTAGTGTTGTGTTATGGTGCGAGCCTCTCCCGGTAGGTTTTGCTACTGGTTTCCCTCTGTATTTAGTGTTGTGTTATGGTGCCAGCCTCTCCCGGTAGGTTTTGCTACTGGTTTCCCTCTGTATTTAGTGTTGTGTTATGGTGCCAGCCTCTCCCGGTAGGTTTTGCTACTGGTTTCCCTCTGTATTTAGTGTTGTGTTATGGTGCGAGCCTCTCCCCCGGTAGGTTTTGCTACTGGTTTCCCTCTGTATTTAGTGTTGTGTTATGGTGCGTGCCTCTCCCGGTAGGTTTTGCTACTGGTTTCCCTCTGTATTTAGTGTTGTGTTATGGTGCGTGCCTCTCCCGGTAGGTTTTGCTACTGGTTTCCCTCTGTATTTAGTGTTGTGTTATGGTGCGAGCCTCTCCCGGTAGGTTTTGCTACTGGTTTCCCTCTGTATTTAGTGTTGTGTTATGGTGCCAGCCTCTCCCGGTAGGTTTTGCTACTGGTTTCCCTCTGTATTTAGTGTTGTGTTATGGTGCCAGCCTCTCCCGGTAGGTTTTGCTACTGGTTTCCCTCTGTATTTAGTGTTGTGTTATGGTGCGAGCCTCTCCCCGGTAGGTTTTGCTACTGGTTTCCCTCTGTATTTAGTGTTGTGTTATGGTGCGTGCCTCTCCCGGTAGGTTTTGCTACTGGTTTCCCTCTGTATTTAGTGTTGTGTTATGGTGCCAGCCTCTCCCCGGTAGGTTTTGCTACTGGTTTCCCTCTGTATTTAGTGTTGTGTTATGGTGCCAGCCTCTCCCGGTAGGTTTTGCTACTGGTTTCCCTCTGTATTTAGTGTTGTGTTATGGTGCGAGCCTCTCCCCGGTAGGTTTTGCTACTGGTTTCCCTCTGTATTTAGTGTTGTGTTATGGTGCCAGCCTCTCCCCTACTGGTAGGTTTTGCTACTGGTTTCCCTCTGTATTTAGTGTTGTGTTATGGTGCGAGCCTCTCCCGGTAGGTTTTGCTACTGGTTTCCCTCTGTATTTAGTGTTGTGTTATGGTGTTGTGTTATGGTGCTCCTCTCCCGGTAGGTTTTGCTACTGGTTTCCCTCTGTATTTAGTGTTGTGTTATGGTGCCAGCCTCTCCCCGGTAGGTTTTGCTACTGGTTTCCTCTGTATTTAGTGTTGTGTTATGGTGCGTGCCCCCGGTAGGTTTTGCTACTGGTTTCCCTCTGTATTTAGTGTTGTGTTATGGTGCGAGCCTCTCCCCGGTAGGTTTTGCTACTGGTTTCCCTCTGTATTTAGTGTTGTGTTATGGTGCGTGCCTCTCCCCGGTAGGTTTTGCTACTGGTTTCCCTCTGTATTTAGTGTTGTGTTATGGTGCCCTCTCCCGGTAGGTTTTGCTACTGGTTTCCCTCTGTATTTAGTGTTGTGTTATGGTGCCAGCCTCTCCCCGGTAGGTTTTGCTACTGGTTTCCCTCTGTATTTAGTGTTGTGTTATGGTGCCAGCCTCTCCCCGGTAGGTTTTGCTACTGGTTTCCCTCTGTATTTAGTGTTGTGTTATGGTGCCAGCCTCTCCCCGGTAGGTTTTGCTACTGGTTTCCCTCTGTATTTAGTGTTGTGTTATGGTGCGTGCCTCTCCCCGGTAGGTTTTGCTACTGGTTTCCCTCTGTATTTAGTGTTGTGTTATGGTTTCCCTCTGTATTTAGTGTTGTGTTATGGTGCCTCTCCCGGTAGGTTTTGCTACTGGTTTCCCTCTGTATTTAGTGTTGTGTTATGGTGCGAGCCTCTCCCCGGTAGGTTTTGCTACTGGTTTCCCTCTGTATTTAGTGTTGTGTTATGGTGCGAGCCTCTCCCGGTAGGTTTTGCTACTGGTTTCCCTCTGTATTTAGTGTTGTGTTATGGTGCGGTGCCTCTCCCCGGTAGGTTTTGCTACTGGTTTCCCTCTGTATTTAGTGTTGTGTTATGGTGCGAGCCTCTCCCCGGTAGGTTTTGCTACTGGTTTCCCTCTGTATTTAGTGTTGTGTTATGGTGCGAGCCTCTCCCGGTAGGTTTTGCTACTGGTTTCCCTCTGTATTTAGTGTTGTGTTATGGTGCGAGCCTCTCCCCGGTAGGTTTTGCTACTGGTTTCCCTCTGTATTTAGTGTTGTGTTATGGTGCCAGCCTCTCCCCGGTAGGTTTTGCTACTGGTTTCCCTCTGTATTTAGTGTTGTGTTATGGTGCGTGCCTCTCCCCGGTAGGTTTTGCTACTGGTTTCCCTCTGTATTTAGTGTTGTGTTATGGTGCGAGCCTCTCCCCGGTAGGTTTTGCTACTGGTTTCCCTCTGTATTTAGTGTTGTGTTATGGTGCGAACCTCTCCCCGGTAGGTTTTGCTACTGGTTTCCCTCTGTATTTAGTGTTGTGTTATGGTGCCAGCCTCTCCCCGGTAGGTTTTGCTACTGGTTTCCCTCTGTATTTAGTGTTGTGTTATGGTGCGTGCCTCTCCCCGGTAGGTTTTGCTACTGGTTTCCCTCTGTATTTAGTGTTGTGTTATGGTGCCAGCCTCTCCCCGGTAGGTTTTGCTACTGGTTTCCCTCTGTATTTAGTGTTGTGTTATGGTGCGAGCCTCTCCCGGTAGGTTTTGCTACTGGTTTCCCTCTGTATTTAGTGTTGTGTTATGGTGCCAGCCTCTCCCGGTAGGTTTTGCTACTGGTTTCCCTCTGTATTTAGTGTTGTGTTATGGTGCCAGCCTCTCCCCTGGTAGGTTTTGCTACTGGTTTCCCTCTGTATTTAGTGTTGTGTTATGGTGCGAGCCTCTCCCCGGTAGGTTTTGCTACTGGTTTCCCTCTGTATTTAGTGTTGTGTTATGGTGCGTCTCCCGCCCCTCTGTATTTAGTGTTGTGTTATGGTGCCCTCTCCCGGTAGGTTTTGCTACTGGTTTCCCTCTGTATTTAGTGTTGTGTTATGGTGCCAGCCTCTCCCGGTAGGTTTTGCTACTGGTTTCCCTCTGTATTTAGTGTTGTGTTATGGTGCCAGCCTCTCCCCGGTAGGTTTTGCTACTGGTTTCCCTCTGTATTTAGTGTTGTGTTATGGTGCGTGCCTCTCCCCGGTAGGTTTTGCTACTGGTTTCCCTCTGTATTTAGTGTTGTGTTATGGTGCCAGCCTCTCCCCGGTAGGTTTTGCTACTGGTTTCCCTCTGTATTTAGTGTTGTGTTATGGTGCGAGCCTCTCCCCGGTAGGTTTTGCTACTGGTTTCCCTCTGTATTTAGTGTTGTGTTATGGTGCCAGCCTCTCCCCGGTAGGTTTTGCTACTGGTTTCCCTCTGTATTTAGTGTTGTGTTATGGTGCGAGCCTCTCCCCGGTAGGTTTTGCTACTGGTTTCCCTCTGTATTTAGTGTTGTGTTATGGTGCGAGCCTCTCCCCGGTAGGTTTTGCTACTGGTTTCCCTCTGTATTTAGTGTTGTGTTATGGTGCCAGCCTCTCCCCGGTAGGTTTTGCTACTGGTTTCCCTCTGTATTTAGTGTTGTGTTATGGTGCGAGCCTCTGTATTTAGTGTTGTGTTATGGTGCGAGCCTCTCCCGGTAGGTTTTGCTACTGGTTTCCCTCTGTATTTAGTGTTGTGTTATGGTGCCAGCCTCTCCCGGTAGGTTTTGCTACTGGTTTCCCTCTGTATTTAGTGTTGTGTTATGGTGCCAGCCTCTCCCCGGTAGGTTTTGCTACTGGTTTCCCTCTGTATTTAGTGTTGTGTTATGGTGCGTGCCTCTCCCGGTAGGTTTTGCTACTGGTTTCCCTCTGTATTTAGTGTTGTGTTATGGTGCCAGCCTCTCCCCCGGTAGGTTTTGCTACTGGTTTCCCTCTGTATTTAGTGTTGTGTTATGGTGCGTGCCTCTCCCGGTAGGTTTTGCTACTGGTTTCCCTCTGTATTTAGTGTTGTGTTATGGTGCCAGCCTCTCCCGGTAGGTTTTGCTACTGGTTTCCCTCTGTATTTAGTGTTGTGTTATGGTGCCAGCCTCTCCCCGGTAGGTTTTGCTACTGGTTTCCCTCTGTATTTAGTGTTGTGTTATGGTGCCAGCCTCTCCCGGTAGGTTTTGCTACTGGTTTCCCTCTGTATTTAGTGTTGTGTTATGGTGCGAGCCTCTCCCGGTAGGTTTTGCTACTGGTTTCCCTCTGTATTTAGTGTTGTGTTATGGTGCGTGCCTCTCCCCGGTAGGTTTTGCTACTGGTTTCCCTCTGTATTTAGTGTTGTGTTATGGTGCCAGCCTCTCCCGGTAGGTTTTGCTACTGGTTTCCCTCTGTATTTAGTGTTGTGTTATGGTGCGAGCCTCTCCCGGTAGGTTTTGCTACTGGTTTCCCTCTGTATTTAGTGTTGTGTTATGGTGCGTGCCTCTCCCCGGTAGGTTTTGCTACTGGTTTCCCTCTGTATTTAGTGTTGTGTTATGGTGCGAGCCTCTCCCCGGTAGGTTTTGCTACTGGTTTCCCTCTGTATTTAGTGTTGTGTTATGGTGCGAGCCTCTCCCCGGTAGGTTTTGCTACTGGTTTCCCTCTGTATTTAGTGTTGTGTTATGGTGCGAGCCTCTCCCCGGTAGGTTTTGCTACTGGTTTCCCTCTGTATTTAGTGTTGTGTTATGGTGCGTGCCTCTCCCCGGTAGGTTTTGCTACTGGTTTCCCTCTGTATTTAGTGTTGTGTTATGGTGCGAGCCTCTCCCCGGTAGGTTTTGCTACTGGTTTCCCTCTGTATTTAGTGTTGTGTTATGGTGCGTTCTCCCCGGTAGGTTTTGCTACTGGTTTCCCTCTGTATTTAGTGTTGTGTTATGGTGCGAGCCTCTCCCGGTAGGTTTTGCTACTGGTTTCCCTCTGTATTTAGTGTTGTGTTATGGTGCGAGCCTCTCCCCGGTAGGTTTTGCTACTGGTTTCCCTCTGTATTTAGTGTTGTGTTATGGTGCCAGCCTCTCCCCTCTCCCCGGTAGGTTTTGCTACTGGTTTCCCTCTGTATTTAGTGTTGTGTTATGGTGCCAGCCTCTCCCGGTAGGTTTTGCTACTGGTTTCCCTCTGTATTTAGTGTTGTGTTATGGTGCGAGCCTCTCCCCGGTAGGTTTTGCTACTGGTTTCCCTCTGTATTTAGTGTTGTGTTATGGTGCGTGCCTCTCCCCGGTAGGTTTTGCTACTGGTTTCCCTCTGTATTTAGTGTTGTGTTATGGTGCGAGCCTCTCCCGGTAGGTTTTGCTACTGGTTTCCCTCTGTATTTAGTGTTGTGTTATGGTGCGAGCCTCTCCCCGGTAGGTTTTGCTACTGGTTTCCCTCTGTATTTAGTGTTGTGTTATGGTGCCAGCCTCTCCCCGGTAGGTTTTGCTACTGGTTTCCCTCTGTATTTAGTGTTGTGTTATGGTGCGAGCCTCTCCCGGTAGGTTTTGCTACTGGTTTCCCTCTGTATTTAGTGTTGTGTTATGGTGCGTGCCTCTCCCCGGTAGGTTTTGCTACTGGTTTCCCTCTGTATTTAGTGTTGTGTTATGGTGCGAGCCTCTCCCGGTAGGTTTTGCTACTGGTTTCCCTCTGTATTTAGTGTTGTGTTATGGTGCCAGCCTCTCCCCGGTAGGTTTTGCTACTGGTTTCCCTCTGTATTTAGTGTTGTGTTATGGTGCCAGCCTCTCCCCTGGTAGGTTTTGCTACTGGTTTCCCTCTGTATTTAGTGTTGTGTTATGGTGCGAGCCTCTCCCCGGTAGGTTTTGCTACTGGTTTCCCTCTGTATTTAGTGTTGTGTTATGGTGCTACTGCCCTCTCTCCCCCCCGTAGGTTTTGCTACTGGTTTCCCTCTGTATTTAGTGTTGTGTTATGGTGCCAGCCTCTCCCCGGTAGGTTTTGCTACTGGTTTCCCTCTGTATTTAGTGTTGTGTTATGGTGCGTGCCTCTCCCGGTAGGTTTTGCTACTGGTTTCCCTCTGTATTTAGTGTTGTGTTATGGTGCGTGCCTCTCCCCGGTAGGTTTTGCTACTGGTTTCCCTCTGTATTTAGTGTTGTGTTATGGTGCCAGCCTCTCCCCGGTAGGTTTTGCTACTGGTTTCCCTCTGTATTTAGTGTTGTGTTATGGTGCCAGCCTCTCCCCGGTAGGTTTTGCTACTGGTTTCCCTCTGTATTTAGTGTTGTGTTATGGTGCGTGCTCCCCGGGGTAGGTTTATTGAGAACAGTAAAAACATTATAGAGAAACTTGCCATTTTAGGACCGTTTTGAATTATTCATATGTGTGTCTTAAATGGCACTCTATTCCCTATATAGTGCACTACATTTGACCAGAGGCGTAGCTATGTAGGAAATAGTGTGCCATTTTAAGACTGTTTTGAATTATTCATAGTGTAGTTTCAGGCCAGGTAAACATGTTTATTACTATTCCTCAGTGATTCGTAAACTTGTTCTCATCCTTCCCCTCTGGTATCACACTTTATGTTTGTATCCTAAGGGAAGTTTGGGAAAATCTGGTGTCAGCAAAAACACATGCACACACACACACACACACACACACACACACACACACACACACACACACACACACACACACACACACACACACACACACACACACACACACACACACACACACACACACACACTCTGGTTGCTCTCGTGCTGGTCTGATTCAGCTGTGGGCTAGGTGGGGGTGTGGTCTGATTCAGTTGTGGGCTAGGTCTGAGTGTTGGTCTGGTTCAGCTGTGGGCTAGGTGGGGGTGTGGTCTTAATCAGCTGTGGGCTAGGTGGGGGTGTGGTCTGATTCAGCTGTGGGCTAGGTGGGGGTGTGGTCTGATTCAGCTGTGGGCTAGGTGGGGGTGTGGTCTGATTCAGCTGTGGGCTTGGTGGGGGTGTGGGTCTGATTCAGCTGTGGGCTAGGTGGGAGAGTGGTCTGATTCAGCTGTGGGCTAGGTGGGGGTGTGGTCTGATTTAGCTATGGGCTGGTGGGGGTGTGGTCTGATTCAGCTGTGGGCTAGGTGGGGGTGTGGTCTTATTCAGCTGTGGGCTAGGTGGGGGTGTGGTCTGAATCAGCTGTGGGCTAGGTGGGGGTATGGTCTGATTCAGCTGTGGGCTAGGTGGGGGTTTGGTCTGATTCAGCTGTGGGCTAGGTGGGGGTTTGGTCTGATTCAGCTGTGGGCTAGGTGGGGGGGTTTGGTCTGATTCAGCTGTGGGCTAGGTGGGGGTGTGGTCTGATTCAGCTGTGGGCTAGGTGGGGGTGTGGTCTGATTCAGCTGTGGGCTAGGTGGGGGTGTGGTCTGATTCAGCTGTGGGCTAGGTGGGGGTGTGGTCTGATTCAGCTGTGGACTAGGTGGGGGTGTGGTCTGATTCAGCTGTGGGCTAGGTGGGGGTGTGGTCTGATTCAGCTGTGGGCTAGGTGGGGGTGTGGTCTGATTCAGCTGTGGGCTAGGTGGGGGTGTGGTCTGAATCAGCTGTGGGCTAGGTGGGGGTATGGTCTGATTCAGCTGTGGGCTAGGTGGGGGTTTGGTCTGATTCAGCTGTGGGCTTGGTGGGGGTTTGGTCTGATTCAGCTGTGGGCTAGGTGGGGGTTTGGTCTGATTCAGCTGTGGGCTAGGTGGGGGTGTGGTCTGATTCAGCTGTGGGCTAGGTGGGGGTGTGGTCTGATTCAGCTGTGGGCTAGGTGGGGGTGTGGTCTGATTCAGCTGTGGGCTAGGTGGGGGTGTGGTCTTAATCAGCTGTGGGCTAGGTGGGGGTGTGGTCTGATTCAGCTGTGGGCTAGGTGGGGGTGTGGTCTGATTCAGCTGTGGGCTAGGTGGGAGTGTGGTCTGATTCAGCTGTGGGCTAGGTGGGGGTGTGGTCTGATTCAGCTGTGGGCTAGGTGGAAAGGGGTGGTGTGTGTTTTTTGTTGAGCCAAATTACTACTTGTTTCACCATCCTCTCATAGGTCTTCCTCCTTTTTCCCTTTTGTGGTTTTCATGTTTTTGTTTTTCACCCAATGTTCTGATGGACCCACAATATTATTGGGTTTTTAAAACAAAACAGCCATAACAATTGACATAAAAATACTTAACACTTAGATGTTGACTTATATAAGTTACAAGCAATATTGACCGTATACATGGTCGATATTTGCCATTTATCTCTGTTAGATCACATTTATAAATAAAAGTGCTACTTGTTTTATAATGTGATTTTTTAAAAACATTTTAAAAAATCAATTATAATCAAGACATGGATGGAATAAATCATGTTTATCATGAACAAATATAAATGAAACAAGGTTTTCATCACTACTGATGTTTATTGCTTTGAAATAAACAAATTGGAAGAACAAATTATATATATAGTATTTTATGGAAATGATGAATGAGCCCCGTTGAACACACATTAAGGCCGGGCTACACACAACACGAGGGACAGAGTTTTACTGTGTGTGTGTTGCAAATGTATTTATTGCACTTGATGCATGTTTACTGTGACATCCTGTCCTTCTTGGGTTCACACACATCCCAGGGTCTCTTCTTTATGCTACCGGGCTGCAATCTAGAATGATGAAAACACTTAGTGAAATTCCCGAAGGAATATGTCACTCACTCACATACAGTTGATGTCAGAAGTTTACATCCACCTCAGCCAAATACATCTAAACTCAGTTTTTCACAATTCCTGACATTTAATCCAAGTTAAAATTCTCTGTTTTAGGTCAGTTGGGATCATCACTTTATTTTAAGATTGTGAAATGTCAGAATAATAGTGGAGAGAATGATTTATTTCAGTTTTTATTTCTTTCATCACATTCCCAGTGGTCAGAAGTTTACATACATTCTATTAGTATTTGGTAGCATTGCCTTTCAATTGTTTATTATATTCACAAGGTCCTTTGCTGTTGTTCTGGGATTGATTTGCACTTTTCGCACCAAAGTTTGATAATCTCTAGGAGACAGAGGGTATGACGGCTGCTTTGTCCCATGGTGTTCATACTTGCGTACTATTGTTTGTACAGATGAACGTCTGGAAATTGCTCCCACGGATGAACTAGACTTGTGGAGGTCTACAATTTATTTCCGAGGTCTTGTCTGATTTCTTTTGATTTTCCCATGATGTCAAGCAAAGAGGCACTGAGTTTGAAGGTAGGCCTTGAAATACATCCATAGGTACACCTCCAATTGACTCAAATGATGTCAATTAGCCTATCAGAAGCTTCAAAAGCCAGAAGCTTCAAAGCTGTTTCCAGGCACAGTCAGCTTAGTGTATGTAAACTTCTGACCCACTGGAATTGTGATACAGTGAATTATAAGTGAAATAATCTGTCTGTTTACAATTGTTGCAGAATTACTGTCATGCACAAAGTAGATGTCCTAACCTACTTTCCAAAACTATAGTTTGTTAACAAGAAATGTGTGGAGTGGTTGAAAAACGAATTTTAATGACACCAACCAAAGTGTATGTAAACTTCTGATTTAAACTCTATGTAGTTACAGCAGGCCAAGGTAGGAGAGTCAGACACACACACATATACTGTATAGTTACAGCAGGCCAAGGTAGGAGAGTCAGACACACACACATGCAACAACGTCACTCACACTTACTTCCGTTATTGGAGTTGTTGGTTCTGTGGGTCGGGCGGATGGGGAACCAGCATCCTCCTCCTGAATCCTCCTCACGATGGCTACAGAAGCAGGGGTCCTTGGGATATGTTCCCTCCTCTGAATTTCAGGTCTTATCAATGCCTTTCCCCGGCTCCATAGAGAAAGAGCCGTCTCCTCTGGAGCTTCCCTCTGTTCCAATCTGGGTTCAATGCCATCCAGATAACAAACATGTTGTACGCCGAGATGTCCAAGATGTTGAAGAATATCGCAAGAGGTCAGCGTAGGGTTATTCTTTTGCGGCTGTAGCCTGTCACCGGCTTGTCTAAATTTTCCACCCCTCCTTTTGTGGCTTTGTAATCCATTATGATTCCTGGTTTTTGATGTTCCTGGCCACTGATTCTCCCATCCTTATCCAGCGTATTCACAAGTACCACATTTTTGCCTTTCTTTGGCACGTAGGACACTAGGGACGTGTTGGCTGTGAACACAACTGAGGTGGGAGCTCTGACTTGTTTTTTCATACTGTTCCTACCATTGTCAGCTTCCTCTTGAGGAGCTCCTGTCCTCAGCTTGTGCGAAGTAAGAGTCCCTGTGTCACATCCAGGACAACCTGCATCCCTTGGTTCTTCTCAGGGGCTCCTCCGTATGGCTTCCTTGTATACACTTGCAAGTTCCACACATATGATGAAGCAGCATCAAAGGCAGCCCAGATCTTGATTCCATATTTTGGACGGTATGTACTGCCTGAAGGGGCCGCGGCCCCTAAATGGCATAAGCTGCTCATCAACAGTAACGTTGGGCCCAGGGTTGTAAAACAGAATTGACAGATATGATTCTCATATTCAGAAAATTCTTCATCTTCCAAAGTGGAAGACGATCCTTCCACACCAGCTACTCTCTCTGAAGACGATCCTTCCACACCAGCTTCACTCTCTGAAGACGATCCTTCCACACCAGCTACTCTCTCTGAAGACGATCCTTCCACACCAGCTTCTCTCTCTGAAGACGATCCTTCCACACCAGCTTCTCTCTCTGAAGACGATCCTTCCACACCAGCTTCTCTCTCTGAAGATGATCCTTCCACACCAGCTACTCTCTCTGAAGACGATCCTTCCACACCAGCTTCTCTCTCTGAAGACGATCCTTCCACACCAGCTTCTCTCTCTGAAGACGATCCTTCCACACCAGCTACTCTCTCTGAAGACGATCCTTCCACACCAGCTTCTCTCTCTGAAGACGATCCTTCCACACCAGCTACTCTCTCTGAAGACGATCCTTCCACACCAGCTTCTCTCTCTGAAGACGATCCTTCCACACCAGCTTCTCTCTCTGAAGACGATCCTTCCACACCAGCTTCTCTCTCTGAAGACGATCCTTCCACACCAGCTTCTCTCTCTGAAGACGATCCTTCCACACCAGCTACTCTCTCTGAAGACGATCCTTCCACACCAGCTTCTCTCTCTGAAGACGATCCTTCCACACCAGCTACTCTCTCTGAAGACGATCCTTCCACACCAGCTACCTTCCACACTCTCTGAAGACCTTCCACACCAGATCCTTCCACACCAGCTTCTCTCCTTCTGAAGGTGATCCTTCCACACCAGCTACTCTCTCTGAAGAAGATCCTTCCACACCAGCTACTCGCTCTGAAGACGATCCTTTCACACCAGCTTCTCTCTCTGAAGACGATCCTTCCACACCAGCTACTCTCTCTGAAGACGATCCTTCCACACCAGCTTCTCTCTCTGCAAAAAATATTTCTAAGGCCCTCTGAGCATAGATTATTTTTTCCATACTGATTGTGTAATGGGTGCGTGTCGGTGGCAGGGAAGTCAGGCGCAGGAAAAGGAACTTAGTATAAACAGAGTAATTTAATAAGTGCTCATAACACTCCAAAAACCAAAATATACAAAAAATAACATTTGGGTACAAAACCCGTCGCACCCCGACACATGACTTGCACATAACAGACAATAAAACAATCTCCGACAAGGACATGAGGGGAAACAGATGGTTTAATACACAACATGTAATTGATGGAATTGGAACCAGGAAGACAAAACAAAACCAATGGAAAATGAAAAATTGATGAGCGATGGCTAGAAGATCGGTGACGTCGACCGCCGAACAAGGAGAGGGACCGACTTCGGCGGAAGTCGTGACAGATTGATTGTGGTAAGGAGCCGCACATTCAAAGCTATTTATCTGTCCCTCCCCCAATTTGCACCTGGCTGGGGTAGTGTGGAAAAAAATATGTTTTTACAATGTATTGAAATAATAATAATAATGTATTGTAATAACATTGCGCAGGTTCCCGCAAGACATTGTGTAGTTTTACACACTACAAAGGGTAAAGAGTGTGAGAAAAGCGGGAGACAGACAGGTTACACACACATAAGTATGCTCTCTCTAATTATCTCTCTCTTTCTTTCTCTCTCTCTCTCTCTCTCTCTCTCTCTCTCTCTCTCTCTCTCTCTCTCTCTCTCTCTCTCTCTCTCTCTCTCTCTCTCTCTCTGAGGACCTGAGCCCTAGGACAATGCCTCAGGACTACCTGGCATGATGACTCCTTGCTGTCCCCAGTCCACCTGGCCGTGCTGCTGCTCCAGTTTCAACTGTTCTACCTGCGGCGATGGAACCCTGACCTGTTCACCGGACGTGCTAACTGTCCTAGACCTATTATTTGACCATGCTTGTCATTTATGAACATTTGAACATCTTGGCCATGTTCTGTTATAATCTTCACCCGGCACAGCCAGAAGAGGACTGGCCACCCCTCATAGCCTGGTTCCTCTCTAGGTTTCTTCCTAGGTTTTGGCCTTTCTAGGGAGTTTTTCCTAGCCACCATGCTTCAACACCTGCATTGCTTGCTGTTTGGGGTTTTAGGCGGGGTTTCTGTAAAGCACTTTGAGATATCAGCTGATGTACAAAGGGCCATATAAATACATTTATTATGATTTGGTTATTGGTACTATGTTGAAACAGCAGGCCCAGGGAGGAGGAAGACAGAGTTTAATTTGAACTTGTTTTCACCTACACACATACTGTTCCACACTTTTATTACCCTCAGGTCCAGTGGACCTGAACGCCACATATGTAATATAAATGTGTAGGAGGGTACAGTGTTAATTTACATGTTCTTCACAGAAAATAAGGCAAGGCCACTAAGTTTCAGGTTGAAAAAATAAATAATTGTATCATTTTATTTTAGTAAACATTGAAAATGGGTCCCACAGACCTGAACACCACACAAGGTTTAAATACAGATGCTGTGACAAACATGCCAATTATTTTAATCATTACACACACATACCAGGTTCAAACACACACACATGCCAGGTTCAGACACACACACACACACACACACACACACACACACACACACACACACACACACACACACACACACACACACACACACACACACACACACACACACACTCTCTCTCTTCCCCTGAATCGCTCAAATGAAGGTATCTGTTCTAGAGATTAATTTGCCACTTGATGTCTTAGATGTTTCTGTCTCCATGTCCAAATGATGAGTGTCTATTGATGCATGGATGTTGTGGACGGATGTGAGCTGTACGGTTCCTATCTGTGGCATCATTGGGGGGCAGTGTCGGGATTAATTTAGGCTTGTTTTGTCGGTGCAGGAAGACGCAAGCTGCTCGTTACAATCAGTCGCAGACTGTTTTGCAGTTCCGATTTACCCTGGTCTCCCACTGAGTGTGTGTGTGTGTGTGTGTGTGTGTGTGTGTGTGTGTGTGTGTGTGTGTGTGTGTGTGTGTGTGTGTGTGTGTGTGTGTGTGTGTGTGTGTGTGTGTGTGTGTGTGTGTGTGTGTGTGTGTGTGTGTGTGTCTGTCTGTCTGTCTGTCAGAACCTTCAGATCAGTCTCAGTCTCCCACAGGGATCGTTTTGTAGATTGAATATGGATTGAATGTGATTGCATGGGTTATGCATGAGTCTGATAACACATTCCCTGAAAATACTTAAATTAGTGTTTTTGTGTTTCGCAAACACTCTCAAGATGTTTTTGGTATACTTAGCTTTGCTGGTTCCCTCGGGGTGAGGAGATGTAACCAGACTGTTATCTAGATGTTCCTTCAGGATGAGGAGATGTAACCAGACTGTTATCTAGATGTTCCCTCAGGGTGAGGAGATGTAACCAGACTGTTATCTAGATGTTCCCTCAGGATGAGGAGATGTAACCAGACTGTTATCTAGATGTTCCCTAAGGATGAGGAGATGTAACCAGACTGTTATCTAGATGTTCCCTAAGGATGAGGAGATGTAACCAGACTGTTATCTAGATGTTCCCTCGGGGTGAGGAGATGTAACCAGACTGTTATCTAGATGTTCCCTCAGGGTGAGGAGATGTAACCAGACTGTTATCTAGATGTTCCCTCAGGGTGAGGAGATGTAACCAGACTGTTATCTAGATGTTCCCTCAGGGTGAGGAGATGTAACCTGACTGTTATCTAGATGTTCCCTCAGGGTGAGGAGATGTAACCAGACTGTTATCTAGATGTTCCCTCAGGGTAAGGAGATGTCACCAGACTGTTATCTAGATGTTCCCTCAGGGTGAGGAGATGTAACCAGACTGTTATCTAGATGTTCCCTCAGGGTGAGGAGATGTAACCTGACTGTTATCTAGACTGTGAGGAGATATGTTATCTAGATGTTCCCTCAGGGTGAGGAGATGTAACCAGACTGTTATCTAGATGTTCCCTCAGGGTGAGGAGATGTCACCAGACTGTTATCTAGATGTTCCCTCAGGGTGAGGAGATGTAACCAGACTGTTATCTAGATGTTCCCTCAGGGTGAGGAGATGTAACCAGACTGTTATCTAGATGTTCCCTCAGGGTGAGGAGATGTAACCAGACTGTTATCTAGATGTTCCCTCAGGGTGAGGAGATGTCACCAGACTGTTATCTAGATGTTCCCTCAGGGTGAGGAGATGTAACCAGACTGTTATCTAGATGTTCCCAGTCCCAGGGAAGGAGCCTCCAGATGGGATGTGTTTGAGGCTGCTCACGCCTGTATCCCCAGGATGAAGTTCTATCTTGCATATCTGAATATTAAAAAGAGCGTAGTGCAAAGCAATTACCGACCTGCCTGTCATTAATGATGAGATCACTTGACCGTTAGCTACAAGCTGTATGTAAAAAACCAACATCCTACAGTACGGCTTACTACGAAGTCTTACAATAAAAATACAAGATAATACAGGATGAAAAAGGAGGAATGGAAGAGATGCTAATGTTCACAATAGTAGATTTTGTAAGACAGAAAGGCCTCTTTGGTAAAAGTGGTAAATTGGTCATCTAAAAGAAAGGAGGACCAACGCACTCTTCATATAATGAATTAAAATGCCTTTATTTTTTATAGAAATAAAGATATTTTAAATTATGAATACAGGATGAGTTTAAAAATAATATATTTTATTTTGTTTTTCTTTGAATGTCAATGTACACTATATATACAAAGTATGTGGACACCCCATCAAATTAGTGGATTCGGCTATTTCAGCCACTGCCATTGCTGACAGGTGATATCAAATTGAGCACACAGCCATGCAATCTCCATAGACAAACATTGGCAATAGAATGGAATTACTGAAGTTTTCAGTGACAATCGGTTGCAACTCTCACTACTGAGTTCC
>NC_068450.1:12405239-12410239 GCF_023373465.1 Oncorhynchus keta | reverse complement strand
TTATACATGCTTTGCCACTGGGGCCTGCCTGTGTAACTGCTAAACTGCTTGCTGCTGACTCTACACTGAACTGCATGACTGTAGCAGATGAACTAACACATTAGTTCTAGTAGCTATGTTGACTATGATGTTATTATAAGGTGACAACGATGTAGGCTATGTGTAGCCGTTAGCAGTTATGATTGGAAGGTTTGGCTTGGAGAGGTTTTTTCGCCTGATCACAGACAGCTGATATGTTGTGCACTGAAATCCACAAGCGAAGGGAAAAGGTGAAGAAGAAACTATACAACAAGCAAACACTGCTATGAAAGTGAACTGTATTTTTTATTTAACTAGGCAAGTCAGTTAAGAACAAATTATTATTTTCAATGACGGCCTAGGAACAGTGGGTTAACTGCCTGTTCAGGGGCAGAACGACAGATTCGTACCTTGTCAGCTCGGGGGTTTGAACTTGCAACCTTCCGGTTACTAGTCCAACGCTCTAACCACTAGGCTACCCTGCCGTGATCAGGGGTGTATTCATTCCACCGATTTCTGTTGAAAAACATTTGTTAAACGTAAGCAAACGGAACAGAATGGGGATAAACATACACACATTTGTCCAATAGAAACTCTTGTTTGCAACTGTTGGAGTAATGATTACATCCTAGATCAGCTAGATGCAGGCAAGAGTGTACAAGGCGGTGTTGAATGTGTCACTGTCTGTCACCTTGATTACTAAAATGTATCTCGACCTGTGCACCTAGCCTACATTGTAAACATTGATTCATAAGCTAGGTTGTAGCAACCTCACGATGGGTAGAGGGAACATTAGAGTATCATGTAGTAGCCTCAACCTATCGATGTAACATTGAACTGGGTGAATGGAATATGAATGACAGTAGCCTAAACCTATCACTGTTACATTGAACTGGGTGAATGGAATATGAATGACAGTAGCCTAAACCTATCACTGTTACATTGAACTGGGTGAATGGAATATGAATGACAGTAGCCTAAACCTATCACTGTTACATTGAACTGGGTGAATGGAATATGAATGACAGTAGCCTAAACCTATCACTGTTACATTGAACTGGGTGAATATGAATGACAGTAGCCTAAACCTATCACTGTTACATTGAACTGGGTGAATGGAATATGAATGACAGTAGCCTAAACCTATCACTGTTACATTGAACTGGGTGAATGGAATATGAATGACAGTAGCCTAAACCTATCACTGTTACATTGAACTGGGTGAATATGAATGACAGTAGCCTAAACCTATCACTGTTACATTGAACTGGGTGAATGGAATATGAATGACAGTAGCCTAAACCTATCACTGTTACATTGAACTGGGTGAATGGAATATGAATGACAGTAGCCTAAACCTATCACTGTTACATTGAACTGGGTGAATGGAATATGAATGACAGTAGCCTAAACCTATCACTGTTACATTGAACTGGGTGAATGGAATATGAATGACAGTAGCCTAAACCTATCACTGTTACATTGAACTGGGTGAATGGAATATGAATGACAGTAGCCTAAACCTATCACTGTTACATTGAACTGGGTGAATGGAATATGAATGACAGTAGCCTAAACCTATCACTGTTACATTGAACTGGGCGAATGGAATATGAATGACAGTAGCCTAAACCTATCACTGTTACATTGAACTGGGTGAATGGAATATGAATGACAGTAGCCTAAACCTATCACTGTTACATTGAACTGGGTGAATGGAATATGAATGACAGTAGCCTAAACCTATCACTGTTACATTGAACTGGGTGAATGGAATATGAATGACAGTAGCCTAAACCTATCACTGTTACATTGAACTGGGTGAATGGAATATGAATGACAGTAGCCTAAACCTATCACTGTTACATTGAACTGGGTGAATGGAATATGAATGACAGTAGCCTAAACCTATCACTGTTACATTGAACTGGGTGAATGGAATATGAATGACAGTAGCCTAAACCTATCACTGTTACATTGAACTGGGTGAATGGAATATGAATGACAGTAGCCTAAACCTATCACTGTTACATTGAACTGGGTGAATGGAATATGAATGACAGTAGCCTAAACCTATCACTGTTACATTGAACTGGGCGAATGGAATATGAATGACAGTAGCCTAAACCTATCACTGTTACATTGAACTGGGTGAATGGAATATGAATGACAGTAGCCTAAACCTATCACTGTTACATTGAACTGGGCGAATGGAATATGAATGACAGTAGCCTAAACCTATCACTGTTACATTGAACTGGGTGAATATAAATGACAGTAGCCTAAACCTATCACTGTTACATTGAGCTGGGTGAATGGAATATGAATGACAGTAGCCTAAACCTATCACTGTTACATTGAACTGGGTGAATGGAATATGAATGACAGTAGCCTAAACCTATCACTGTTACATTGAACTGGGTGAATGGAATATGAATGACAGTAGCCTAAACCTATCACTGTTACATTGAACTGGGTGAATGGAATATGAATGACAGTAGCCTAAACCTATCACTGTTACATTGAACTGGGCGAATGGAATATGAATGACAGTAGCCTAAACCTATCACTGTTACATTGAACTGGGTGAATGGAATATGAATGACAGTAGCCTAAACCTATCACTGTTACATTGAACTGGGTGAATACATGTTACATTGAACTGGGCGAATGGAATATGAATGACAGTAGCCTAAACCTATCACTGTTACATTGAACTGGGTGAATATGAATGACAGTAGCCTAAACCTATCACTGTTACATTGAACTGGGTGAATATGAATGACAGTAGCCTAAACCTATCACTGTTACATTGAACTGGGTGAATATGAATGACAGTAGCCTAAACCTATCACTGTTACATTGAACTGGGTGAATATGAATGACAGTAGCCTAAACCTATCACTGTTACATTGAACTGGGTGAATGGAATATGAATGACAGTAGCCTAAACCTATCACTGTTACATTGAACTGGGTGAATGGAATATGAATGACAGTAGCCTAAACCTATCACTGTTACATTGAACTGGGTGAATGGAATATGAATGACAGTAGCCTAAACCTATCACTGTTACATTGAACTGGGCGAATGGAATATGAATGACAGTAGCCTAAACCTATCACTGTTACATTGAACTGGGCGAATGGAATATGAATGACAGTAGCCTAAACCTATCACTGTTACATTGAACTGGGTGAATATGAATGACAGTAGCCTAAACCTATCACTGTTACATTGAACTGGGTGAATATGAATGACAGTAGCCTAAACCTATCACTGTTACATTGAACTGGGTGAATATGAATGACAGTAGCCTAAACCTATCACTGTTACATTGAACTGGGTGAATATGAATGACAGTAGCCTAAACCTATCACTGTTACATTGAACTGGGTGAATGGAATATGAATGACAGTAGCCTAAACCTATCACTGTTACATTGAACTGGGTGAATATGAATGACAGTAGCCTAAACCTATCACTGTTACATTGAACTGGGTGAATGGAATATGAATGACAGTAGCCTAAACCTATCACTGTTACATTGAACTGGGTGAATATGAATGACAGTAGCCTAAACCTATCACTGTTACATTGAACTGGGTGAATATGAATGACAGTAGCCTAAACCTATCAAACCTCTGGTGGTTCCTCCTTTTCTACCGTAGAACCGCTGGTGGTGACAGCTTGATGAGAACAGAGAAGTGTGTTCCTCCTCTTCTACCGTAGAACCTCTGGTGGTGACAGCTTGATGAGAACAGAGAAGTGTGTTCCTCCTCTTCTACCGTAGAACCTCTGGTGGTGACAGCTTGATGAGAACAGAGAAGTGTGTTCCTCCTCTTCTACCGTAGAACCTCTGGTGGTGACAGCTTGATGAGAACAGAGAAGTGTGTTCCTCCTCTTCTACCC
The DNA here is from genome assembly GCF_023373465.1 of Oncorhynchus keta. NCBI lineage: Eukaryota > Metazoa > Chordata > Actinopteri > Salmoniformes > Salmonidae > Oncorhynchus > Oncorhynchus keta. Next base: position 12,406,309 of record NC_068450.1, on the reverse strand, counting down.
TAGAACCTCTGGTGGTGACAGCTTGATGAGAACAGAGAAGTGTGTTCCTCCTCTTCTACCGTAGAACCTCTGGTGGTGACAGCTTGATGAGAACAGAGAAGTGTGTTCCTCCTCTTCTACCGTAGAACCTCTGGTGGTGACAGCTTGATGAGAACAGAGAAGTGTGTTCCTCCTCTTCTACCCTAGAACCTCTGGTGGTGACAGCTTGATGAGAACAGAGAAGTGTGTTCCTCCTCTTCTACCCTAGAACCTCTGGTGGTGACAGCTTGATGAGAACAGAGAAGTGTGTTCCTCCTCTTCTACCGTAGAACCTCTGGTGGTGACAGCTTGATGAGAACAGAGAAGTGTGTTCCTCCTCCTCTTCTACCGTGAGAACCTCTGGTGGTGACAGCTCCTCTTCTACCGATGAGAACAGAGAAGTGTATTTCTCCTCTTCTACCGTAGAACCTCTGGTGGTGACAGCTTGATGAGAACAGAGAAGTGTGTTCCTCCTCTTCTACCGTAGAACCTCTGGTGGTGACAGCTTGATGAGAACAGAGAAGTGTGTTCCTCCTCTTCTACCGTAGAACCAACCTCTGGTGGTGACAGCTTGATGAGAACAGAGAAGTGTGTTCCTCCTCTTCTACCGTAGATCCTCTGGTGGTGACAGCTTGATGAGAACAGAGAAGTGTGTTCCTCCTCTTCTACCGTAGATCCTCTGGTGGTGACAGCTTGATGAGAACAGAGAAGGTGCCGGTCGCTGACGTCATCCCAGCAGGAGACCCACAGTGTTTCACTTGCTTACAAGTTATCAGTTTTCCCTCTCTTTGTTGTTTCATTTGAATGAGTTAGTTAGTGTTCCATCTCAGAGGTGCTTATTGAGTTGTATGTGTCAAGACTGATATGTTTCACCTGTCCCTGTGCCTGTCTCCACCCCCCTCCAGGTGTCACCCATCTTCCTCATATACCTTGGGTATTTATATCTGTGTTTTCCGTCTGTCTGTGCAAGTTCGTCTTGTTTGTTCAAGTCAACCAGTGGTTTGCCTCAGCGCCTGCTTTTCCCCAGTCTCTCTTTTTCTCGTCGTACTGGT